>NC_141023.1:50112500-50315000 GCF_052040795.2 Danio rerio | reverse complement strand
TAGTTTGAATCAACACTTATGGTGCATTTATGATAGAAGTGGATGTAGCTCTAGAAGCGGAGCCCCCAAATTACATCATCGAAAACAATGGCAGTGCCTAAAGTCCAAAGTAATTGTGGATTGTAGGGTATAACGTAAACATGTTGTGTTTGATTTCACAACATTTTTCACAGCATTTACGTTATATTAAGTCATACAAGTATTAATGCCACGGGTTCCACGCAATAATAAGGGTTCAAAGAGAGCAAAGTTCAATTAGGTGAACTTTAGAGAGCTGTTTTGTTTCATGTAAGTCCATAATTGATTTCATAATGTTTTGGACATGAATTTGTCAAAATGTACTTTTGTATTTATTTATTTTTATTGTACTTGTAGGTTGTACTTGTAGGTTGAAGTGAATTTCACTTCAAGAGTTCACCCTTAGCTGATAATTGATAAAGCGTATTTGGCATGCTGTCCTGGGAGAGAGTCCAGAACTCAAAATATCCTCGAGCTCAGGGCTCTCTCCTGTTTGAAGGGTGAGATGGAAATTTGAGCTCTGATGGATCTCAAGAACTCCTCTGCTATAAGTAACACAAATGAATTATTGCGGGAGTATGCTGGTGACTAGAGTTCGTCTATAGTACCAATTTGGTTTGTTTAATTCATCTATGTTGCCTGTGATTGGACTGTGGGAGGGAACTGTGGAAGCTGGGGGAAACCCACTTGAGGATGGGGAGAATGTGAAAACTCTGCACAGAAACATCTGCGGGCCTGGTAAGGGCTTGATCTAGTGACATTATTGCTGTGAGGCAACAGTAGTAACCACTGGGTTGCCGTGCTGCCCTGCCTAGAAAAGAATGAGAAGTGGGGTGGAAGGGGGGATTCTTCAAAATGAAGAAACTAAACCAGGTATGTTAGATGCAGGATTCAAGATATGAGCAGAGAAGGGAATTAGTAAGATAGCAGATTTGTATTTTAACAATATTCTAATGTCATTTAAGGAAATTGTTAGTAAATACAATATTCCTGCAAAACATTTCCTTAACCCTTGTGTGGTGTTCGTATTTTTGTTACTCAGCCAGTGTTCATGGGTCTGGTGGACCCACTATAGTTTTGGCTTTCCAAATTAACACTATCAAACAATTTTATGTTAAATTACTTAACAAATGTTTACTTAAACCCAATTACAAGCCATATAAACAGCAAACATGGTTCATTTTTCCCCTTTACCTTTGTTAGATCATATTGATGAATTAATGTGCTTCTCTTTTTTTTATTAATGTTATGAAAACCAATCAACTAACCAACCAACCAGTCAACTAGTTAATTAGTCAACCAATCAAATAAATCAAACAGTTTTTGATTGTTTTGGTATTTGGCGAACAGATCATAACCAACCCACAGATTTGTTTTTTTTCATATTGTTCCCACCATGGTCAGCTTTCTCTTTAGAGCTACTGTCCTAGCTTGTGTGAGGTTAAAAAAAAAAACATGTCACATGTGATATTGTGTTCACTGAGTCCCTGAGTCAGGTCCAGGACAACTCTCATCCCTTGATTTTTCTCATGGGCTAATTCATCAGGTTTCCCTGTGTAAACTTTTAAGTTTCAAGCAAATGAGGAAGTGGCATCACAAGCAGCCCAGATCATTATACCATTTTTTTCAGGTTTCAATGGTATATATGGCTTAAAAGGGCAGAGGCCTCTAAATGGCATCAGCTGCTCATCAATGGTGACATTAGGCCCAGGTTTGTAAAACGGGGAGGCGGTGCACCCACTTAACTCTAACTGTCCTGATGGCAGATGACTTGTCTCTCTGCTGTCGAGCTGGTCTGTCATCTCGGTTACCAAAACGAATAATTCTGGAAATTTTGTGGAAGTTTTCCAGAGACATTGATGCACGGAAAAGTTCTCTGCTGGTTTCTGCATCCCACAGCAATTCTGTGGATTCCCCTTTGGACCTGAAAACTCCAGCAAGGATATAAGCCCCAGAGTAGGCTTGTAAATCAATTTGGTCCATCTCCTTTCACCTCTCTCCAAAAACACGCCTTCCTTCTAGATTACTGCAATCCAGAATATTTTTTCTAAATGGAAACTGGGATAAAAAGCTCAAATGAAGACTTGATGTACTGCACATGAGTAACTGCCAGCAATGTTGGCCCTGGTTGCATCCTTATCACATTGGCAGCTCTGCAGAATGGCCCATTTGTTGGGCAAGAAGACCATTCAATATCACCATTTTTTGACATCCATATATCTCTTAACTTGCTGTCTGGTGGGCTTGCTCTGGTCCTGGAACTGGCTGCTGACAAGCTGGTAATGGAGCTGGCTACTGATGGGGTACTCGTCTTTGTTTTGTTACTAAATGGTGCTCAACCTTATCCTCTTCTTCTAGGTCACTGTCAGACTCTGAATTTTCAGAAATGTGATCCTCATATTCTGAAACCTCTTCCTCGACATCCTTATCAGAAACTCCTCTCCATTTCACAATCAATTGCAAGGCCCTCGCAGCAGATAATCTTTTGGCCATGTTGATCAGTTGTGATACGGAACCACACTGACAAAGTCTTATTTGTAGTATTATGCCCCTGATTTGCAGATGGGACAGGGTATGAGAAAATAAAGCTTGGTTCCCACAAGAGAGAGAGTAAAATGTGCGGTAATGTAAGAGCAGACCGTTTTGATAGTTGAATTTTCAACAATGTTGCAACTTTGGGGAAGAAAACAGCAGCACCAGAAAGGAGGAAGACAGAGTGTAGGAACAGTGGACCTACACTTTCAAGACTTTTATTAGACCTGTGTCCAGTGGACCCAAACACCTTGTATGTAATGTCAATGTGTGGGGTTAGGTACACTATACAGTCATTTAATTTTTTTTGGATTTATGTTGATAGATCATTGTTTATTTTTCTTTTGAAAAAATAAATAAATAAATAAAATAATAAAAAAAACTTAAAACGGGTCTCACAGACCGAAACACCATACAAGGGTTAAGTATTTACAAATAAGAGATTTTATCCTCAACTCACAAAATCTCTAGATTATCTCTAGAAATCCCTCGATATCCCAGATATGCCATCACTGTCATATATATATATATGTGTGTGTATGTATGTATGTATGTGTATATATATATATATATATATATATATGTATGTATGTATGTATGTATGTATGTATATATATATATATATATATATATATATATATATATATATATATATATATATATATATATATATATATATATATATATATATATAACATAAGACGTGAAGGTTTAGTGAAGGTTTAAATTCAGCATTATACAAGATGCTGGTCTCAGGATCAAAGGAATGTTCAAATTGTAAGCTTGGAGATTAGATCTTAAGGAGAATATTTCTAAAGAGGACTGGAAGAAGACATGCGAGGAATCTCAAACACTAACAATGAACACTTGTCTGAAACTGTTACAATAGACAGTTAAAGTCAGAATTATTAGCCCCCTAATAATATAAAGAAATTGGGGGAAAATTAAGATACTGAGGTAAAAAAATTTTATCTAAGAAACTAAAGTTTGTGTCTGTTATGTGTCTGGATATATATCCAGGCAGTTGCTTTGCAATTACATTCAAATTGTAAATCAATTGATAAATCTCTTATCGCCTATTGTATCATCTTCAAATATAATTGGACATATACAGTTGAAGTCAGAATTATTAGCCCCCTTTGATTTTTTTTTTTTCTTCTTTAAAAATTTCCCAAATGATGTTTAACAGATTTAGGAAATTTCCACAGCATGTCTGATAATAGTTTTACTTCTGGAGAAAGTCTTATTTGTTTTATTTTGACTAGAATAAAAGCAGTTTTTAATTTTTTAAAGCAAAATTTTAAGGACAAAATGATTAGCACTTTTAGGCTATTTTTTCGATAGTGTACAGAACAAACCATCTTTATACAATAACTTGCCTAATTACCCTAACCTGCCTAGTTACCCTAATTAACCTAGTTAAGCCTTTAAATGTTACTTTAAGCTGTATAGAATTGTCTTGAAAAATATGTAGTAAAATATTATTTATTTTTGTCATCATGACAAAGATAAAATAAATCAGTTCATAGAAATGAGTTATTAAAACTATTATGTTTAGAAATCTGCTCTACATTAAACAGAAATTGTGGAAAAAATAAACAGGTGGGCTAATAATTCCAGGGGGGCTATTAATTCTGAGATACAAAATGACATGATATTATATTAAAAAAGCAAAACAACAACTATGAATTCATCCATCACTTTCTGTATGGTTTTAACAGCATTTTTAGTTTATAAATTTTAGTTTCATGTAATTTTGGGTGTTTCATTATTAATCTGTCAACTTTAACAACGGTTTGGCACTTTTACTTTCATTCTTTTACTGCCCCACGTGACAAACCAGATATTGGATGCAACTATGAACTGCTGGCAGAGTTGTTTTAATAGAAGTACAAACTGCATGCTGAATAGGACAAAAAAAAAAAGCTCCGCATTTCACGATGCAGGTGTCTGTGGTTTGCACTGACTCAGTAGGTGCAAAGAGTGTCAAACAGCCATGTGTGTGTTTGTGTGTGTGTGGACTATCCTGTCGCAAATTGTGGCAAAAAGCCCTACATGATGGTAATAGGTTGATTAAGGTGTTTACATGTCTGTAATGCACTTTAATAATGTCACTGATATCGGCATACTCCACACGTCTTAATTTGATTTCTCTTTAGTTCGATTATGACCTCAATCTGATTTAATTAATCAAAAATTGTTGTTTACATGGTCGACTCTTAATCAGAGTATTGTCTGAATTACATTCAAATCGAATTATTGGTGTCCATGTAAACGTAGTCAATGACAAAGCATGCTGCGAGGGAACAGACAGTCGTCTCGCACTTAGCATCAGGTCTCTTTTCACAGCAGATAAGTCAGCGTACTGTTCTAGTAACTAAATAACTCAGGATATTTGATTATTTAAAGTTAGAGGGGGTATCTGGTATGTTAGTACTGAAGACGCAAACCATTTTATGACAACTCTGTTCAATTTAACAAACTGGTTCGTCCGGTTCACTTAGATGATCCGGTTAAAAACAAACGATTTATTCTTGAATCACCCGTATCACTACAGACAGTCAGAAACTGTCAGGCTAGAGTACAAGAAACACAACATATTATGACTATATACAGCATGTATAGCTCTGGGCTCAGAAAGTTTTTTGAAAATGAAAGTGTAAGCTATGTAGGTGTCTGTTAAATGCAGAGCTTGTCAGTCAGTCAGTCAGTCTTTATTCATTTCCCAAAGTCAATTAGGTTGCAGCATACAAGCATGTCACACATAATACACAAAGCACATTATACAATACAAATTCTACCTTAAATTTAAAAAACTTTACAGCTGAGGGGATGAATTAAAGTTTAAACCAATTTGTTTTACTAATAGGAGTTCTGTATTGAATACCAGAATGGAGAAGATAAAACTTGATGGGAATCATCTGACAGAATACTCTGAGCTTTACTCAAAACTTGTCTATGGTATAACTGAGTCATAGTCATCTGTTTTCTCCCTTTAATTTTTACTTCTAGGTTCACAATTTTCTCCAAACAACTCTTATTTTTCACACTTAGAAAATTGAACCAACAAAGCAAAGAAAAGGATAACAGTGACTCAATGTATGAACTGTAACACATTTACATGAGTGATTTATCTATATTAAAGATCTTAATTTCTGCCAGCAGTATAGTCTTTGTTGCCCCTTCTTACACAACAAATTAGTATTAACAGAAATGGACAATTTATTATCTAAATAAATTCATACTTCTAGATAGGCTGGAAAACTGGGCTGGGCTATCTGGCACGGTCCTCAAATGGTTTAGATCTTACCTTGAAGATAGAGGTTACCATATCAGTATAGGTGACCATAGGTCATACCCATGACGTGTGGAGTCCCACAAGGCTCGATTCTGGCACCTCTCCTGTTCAACCTTTACATGCTCCCTCTAAGCCAAATAATGAGAAAGAACCAAATCTCCTACCACAGCTATGCTGATGACACTCAGATCTACCTAGCCTTACTGCCTAATGACTACAGCCCCATTGACACCCTCTGCCAGTGCATTGATGAAATTAACAATTGGATGTGCCAAAACTTTCTTCAGTTAAACAAAGAAAAAACTGAAGTTATTGCATTTGGGAACAGAGATGAGGTTCTCAAGGTAAATGTGTACATTGGCACTAAAGGTCAAACGACAAAAAATAAGGTCAAGAATCTTGGTGTGACTCTAGAGTCAGATCTGAGTTTCAATAGTCATGTCAAAGCAGTTAGTAAATCAGCATATCATCTCAAAAACATAGCAAGAATCAGATGCTTTGTTTCTAGTGAAGACTTAGAGAAACTTTTTCATGCTTTTATCAGCAGCAGGGTGGATTACTGTAATGGACTCCTCACTGGACTAAAAAGACAGTCAGACAGTTACAGCTCATCCAGAACGCTGCAGCCAGAATTCTGACCAGAACCAGAAAATCAGAGCACATCACACCTGTCCTCAAGTCTTTACACTGGCTGCCAGTTACATTCAGAATAGATTTTAAAGTATTATTACTGGTCTATAAATCACTAAATGGCCTATGACCTAAATACATTACAGATATGCTCACTGAATACAAACCCAACAGATCACTCATATCTTTAGGATCATATAAACTAGAAGTTACAAGAGTTCAGTCAAAGCAGGGTGAATCAGCTTTCAGCCACTATGCCCCTCGCTGCTGGAATCAGCTTCCAGAAATGATCAGATGTGCTCCAACATTAGGCACATTCAAATCAAGACTAAAAACACATCTGTTTAGCTGTGCCTTTACTGAATGAGCACTGTGCTGCGTCCGACAGATTGCACTATCATGTTTTTCTCTTCTTCTTCATTCTTTTATATCACATTTGACCTGTTTTTATGTTTTTTTACGCATTTTTATTATTTGTTTTTATTTTTATTTTACTTGTTTCTTTTATTCTTGTTTATGTAAATCACTTTGAATTGCCACTGTGTATGAAATGTGCTATATAAATAAACTTACCTTGCCTTGCCTTAAAACAGTTAACAAAAACCTATACTGATCAACACTCTCAACACCCACTCCATTAATACTTGTTTGCTTACCCTTAATCAGTTTCCTCTTACGATTAAAATTAATAGTCATCTTTTTAGTTTTAAGAACATTCACTTGTAAGAAAGCTTCCTGACACCAGCTGGAAAAATAATCAATTACAGGACCGTGCGTGGAATCTTCTCTAACAATTACAGCATTGTCAGCAAATTTTAAAATGTACCTATTACTAAAAATACTCCTACAACTAATATCCCGTCTTTCGGATGAGACGCTAACCGATGTCCTGACTCTCTGTGGTCATTAAGGGTGCTTTCACACCTGTGAATCGATTCAGTTGTTCCGAAACAGAGATTAAAATTGTTACATTGTTGCTCTTTGCTCTTGGAGCGGTTCGCTTTCAGACTGCAAAGTTTCTAATCGGACCAAAAGAGCTAAAACAAGTCACGTGCGAGTAAACTCTCCTTACATTGGTCAGAGTGTCAGGGTTTATTTTGCAGCGTCCCGCTCAGCTGTCAGGAGGCGGTGATTTGGTGGTGATTGACAGGGTGCGCGCGCGTGACGTGTCTGAGGAGAGACACGGTGGGGAGGGGTGAGAAGGGTGCGCGACGATGCCTATTTGAGGACTTGGAGAGAGACGCGAGATTACCGGGAGATCATCACTCGTTTGCGGGCATCCGGAGACTCGCGAAACTTCCCGCCCTACTCATAATTCTCTCTTCATGTAGCCGTAAGCCTATTACATATCCATAAAACACTGTCATATAACCGCGCTCGGATCGGATCGCTTTCTCACTGCAATCGAACCGCTCCAGGGTTCGTTTCAATCGAGCCGAGACCACCTCACTCAAGCGATCTCGGAGCGATTACTTTGGCGCGGAACAGAGTGCGATTGCCCTGTTCACATATGCCAATCGAACCGCGCTAACTGGGCAAACGAGATACGTTCCGAAACAAAAGTGTAGGTGTGAAAGCACCCTAAAAATCCCATGGCACTGTGAGCAGGGGTGTAACCCTGGTGTCCTGGCCAATGTCTCTCGATTGGCCCCTTACGATCACGGCCTCCCAATCATCCCCATCCACCAAATTGGCTCTATCACTGTCTCTTTACTCCACCAATAGCTGGTGTGTGGTAGTTGCACTGGCGCCGTTGTCCTTTGGCTACCGTCGCATCATCCAAGTGGATGCTGCTCACTGGTGGTGGTGTAAAGAGACTCCCCTCATGGTTGTGAATTGCTTTGGGTGTATGGCCATGCAAAATAAATGTGCTATATAAAAATACACATCACATTGCATTACCTTACATTACATTACCTTACATTACATTACAAAATGAATAATACAGGAGAAAGCACACAACCTTGAGGTGACCCCCTAGATGGCACCAACCATTTAAAGAAACAATTATTTACCTTAATCCTCTGTGTCCTCTGGACAAGAAAGTCTAAAATCCAACCTACAAGCATTCAATCCAACTCAAATTCATTAATATGTTTCTCAACCAAAATATGTGGCTGAATGGTATTAAATCCAGACATAAAGTCAATAAAAAGTAACTTGGCCAATGTTTTACGCTTATCAAAATGCGTAAGAACTAATTGCCTGTTTCCCCTGAGTGGTACAGTACGGTTCAGTTTGGTATGCATTTATTTCCGTTTCCACTGTCAAAAGGCGTACTGAACCAAACCGTACCGTACCACTCTTTCGGCAACCTTTTGAAAAGGGTACCAAACATGAGAAAGGGTACCACAAGGTGGAGCTAGACGTGCAGCTGAACGCTATTGGTTTACAGAGATACGTCACTCACTCAGGCAACAAGCCAGAATGAAAACAAAAAACCCGCCATGTTTAAAATGCACACACAGCCGAGAGATTACAGCGGAATTATGTATACATTCAATAATGAGCCAAAAAAAACCTTGTCGTCGTCTTGATGGACAGCCACAAAGCCATGGAGTAGAGCAGAATCTACCCTGTGCCTCGTAGTTTTTTACGAGCCAGTTTAAAGCGTAAGAGTTTTCGCTTTCTTGCTTGTGCTTGCTTATGTCTATATCTAAAATAACAAACTTCTTGAGCTGATGACAATAACGTGCGCTTGATTATTGACGTGCTTTTGAAACCCGATCTTGTCAGAACCTGACAAACATGAGAGTGAAGCACGAAAAAAAGGAGAAGCCGGAAAAAAAGAATCACGTTATTTCTTCAGCAAACGTGAACAAACTGCCTTGTTTTCATTTTTATCATCACCTTTTGGATTAATATGAACTGGGAATGATGGAATTACTCTTTAACAGAGTTTACACGTGCTGCTGAATATTACAGACACAGATAAGAGGTTTTCACTGACTGTGGGCTATAATTTGTGTTGTTTTTGAACTTAAATAAGAACTAAATGTTTGCTGTGTGTAGTTTTTCCGTAAGTGGTAATATATTGGAGACTGTAAAGGGCTGTACGTGTTCATATATGTTGCATTTATTTATTTAATATAATTTCAGATGTTACAGTTGGCTATTTCGCACTGTCATTGATTTGCAGTTATAATCAAATTATGTTCATAGAAAAGTAAATAAAAACAATTATACACAAGTATTTATGTGTATAAAGCATCTGTTTTGTGAGAAGTGCTTTTCATATGATATGTGAACGACCTGTGCAGCTTTACTGTAGACATTTCCTCAAGCGAGAATGATGCGACTGAAACTTTCTGTCATCCACCAAGCCCACCAAAAGGGTACCCTTGGTAGTGGAAATGCAAGCCTGATAAAGGTTACCCGTACCGACCTGAACCGTACTGTACTGTACCAGTCATTGGAAATGAGCCATAAGTGCAGCTGTGTCACTACTGCATCCTCCACCCCTCTCTTAGAAAAGGGATCAAGAACACTGTGAGTCTTTCAAATTATTTCACCTCTTAACTATCATTTCAAAACTTTTCATAACTAAAGATGAAAGTTTCACAGGTCTAAAGTGCTCTATCTTCTGTGGCTTCTGTTTTTTTTTTTTTTTGGCCCAGGAATAACTGTAGACTGCTTCCACAGTGCAAGAACCTTTTGTTGTTGAAAGGAGAAAACAAAAATTTCATGAAATACAAAAGGTGAACAAACACTTGCAAGGTCTGAAAGAGACCAAACCTCAGCCAGGTAAGAAACAACAACACAAAAGTAACTCAAAAGTAATATAACACATTACTTTCCATAAAAAGTAACGCAATTAGTTACTTTTTGGGGGGAGTAACTCAATATTGTGATGCTCTTTAAAAAGTAACTTTCCTCAAAACTGCACAGGACAAACTGTAGAAATATCCAGAGGTGCCGTAAGGACATTGGCATTCACGTTTATAATCAGCACACATGTTTCTCTTGTCTGTGTGTCGGCGGGTGTCCTCAGGGCTGAGGCGTAGTGTTTGTGCTGGAGGAAAGCGCCACGTGCAGACGCCACAGAGCTCCTATTGATTCTCCCTCATGAAGGCCCGGCGCGCGTGTGTGAAGTCAACACATTCTCAGCATTCCTCCGCTTCCCCTGGAGGAAAGATGTCACTGGCCCACAGAGCACCAATCACTTGCTTTGTTCGCTTGCCCGTCTTCTATCCCTTGGGACCCCCGGCTCATTCTCCGGCCCTCTCGCTGCCAAGTCGTTGCGCTATTTGCTGTTGCTGCAAATATCTTAACCGCTCTGTGTTTATACGATCCAGCCCAAGGATGTCCTCAATGAATAGTTTCCCGTATTCTCATAATGCGTATGGTTGGATGTACATTTCAGCACTGCTTGGACCAGAACCATTAATTGTGATTATAGTATTTAAAGTCCAGGAAACTGTGCACGTTGTCTGCTCAAACCTCAACCTTAGAGTGAACTGGACGAGCAATAATAGCTACAGTCAGGGGCGTAACGCAGTCTGACAGGGCACAATATATAGCTGTGCTCATGAATATAAACGGAAGACTCTCAAAAATGAAAAGCCTTTTTTACATTGATCCTAGAACAGGGACGTGCAGAGGGCTGAAGTGAAAAACAGGGCATTTGCCTCACTTATTTTATATATATATATATATATATATATATATATATATATATATATATATATATATATATATATATATATATGTATATAGTTCACTCCCTTACAAACCAAGCAAGTTCAAAATGTTTCTTTCTTCTGTAAAAATGCAATATTTTAAAGAACGCTCTGTTACTAAAGTAACCCTCGTTCCCTGAGGGGGGAACAGAAATGCTATGTGGAAACTTCCACTATAGGGATTTGGTCAGAATCTAATCATCTGAAAGAATATATAAACGTGCTAATGAAACGCCATTGAAGGGGCGTCAGCATGCAAAGCTTGCGCTACTTACAATCAATTTGGAATAAAGCTGTGGTCACACTAGAGCAGGGGTGTCAAACTCAATCCCTGGAGGGCCGAAGCCCTGCACAGTTTAGTTCCAACCCTGCTCCAACACACTTACCTGTAGGTTTCAAACAAGCCCGAAGGACTCAATTAGTTTGATCAGGTGTGTTTAATTAGGGTTGCAACTAAACTGTGCAGAGCTGTGGCCCTTTTGGAACTGAGTTTGACACCTGTGCACTAGAGTTTGTGTGTGCAAAATTCTCTTGTATGGCGCTGCGAAAAGGGGCGGGATTAAACAAGATTATTAGACGTTTAAAGAAGTGAGCGATTGCTCCATGTTTTAAATTTTTGTCCAGCAAGGCCATGTTTTGATCCTTGACTGGTCTCATGCAGTTAAGTGATATGATTTTGCAGGTCAGAGTTCACCAAGCTTGAACTTTGCACCGCAGCAAGCTGCAAATCTTAACGCATGACCCTGTGTTTATTCAAAGCATTCGCATGTGAAGGAACGAAAGTCTATGGAGAGAAAAGTCAAGTGTGACCGCAGCTTAAAAGTGCAGCATGTGTCAAGCTGAGGCATCCTATTCTAGCTGAAGAGACGTTCACGCCCAACAGCTAAGGGGCAATCATTGTGCTTAAATTCCAAATTGATTGTAAGTAGTGCTAGCTGTGCCTGCTGATGCCGTCAATTCATTGGCATTCCATTAGCCCGTTTATATACTCTTTCAGATGATTGGATTCTGACGAAATACCCGTAGTAGAAGTTTCCACGTAGCATTGAAGTTCCCCTCCCGAAGGGGAATGCTGAACATTGATAGCCAGTCTTCTATAGTAAGAAAAAAATACAATGAAAGTCAATGGCTATTGCCAACATTCTTCACAATGTCATCTTTGTTGTTTTAGCAAAAGAAAGAAACTAAGGCCATGTCCTCACTAATATTATTTTTCTTCCCATTTCGGCCCTCTGTCCGCACTGAGGTGGCATTTTTAGGCAACATAGGCTTATTCTGAAAACGTAGTCCTCTATATGTTTCTGTAGGCTGCAAATAAAATAGCCAGAGGTACATATGGGGCAGTATAATGACATTCCTTTTCGGGCTTACTAGCTATCACTTACGTCTATATGAACAGCTTACCTGCTATCAAGTTTGTCCAGTTAGCTCACCATGTACATTGGCAAACTTAAGATGCAGAGAGGAGTTGACCACGACGACGGGTTTCAAGTCTGGTCAAGAATGGTTCCAGAAAGCAAGTAGGACAAAAACAGAATCCAAAAATAAAATAAACAAGTAAATAACAGTCTGAGTATGTGGTTAAATCTGAAAACGTGGTAAAAATAAGGAGAGGGCTTTTCTTTTTCTGGATTGCTTTTAAAAATTGTTGGTTGGGTTTAGGGAAGTGAGTGGGAAGGTCAGTCGATTTGTCGGTCAGTCAGTTAGTCATTCAGTCAGTCAAACAGTCAATCAACAGTGGCCTCTGCTGGGTTTATGCGTGAACAGCAGGCGCGAATGCCTCTCGTGAAAAATTTGACATCTTAAAGAGCATACACAACAACCTCTCATGGATTCGCAAAAACTGCAAAAAAAAAAAAAAAAAAAAAACCCTCCTAGGACATATTTCGTGGTCTCTAGAAAAGTATATAGAGGTACGTTTTCGGAATTAGCCGAGGTTGTTTTTAGGAAACGAAAATGTTTCTTTTTGAAAACGCTGTCCAATGTGGATAAATTTGAAAAAAAGGTTTTTGAAAATGATGAGGCACTTTAGTCAAGTTACGCAGATATGTGTCCAATTCAGCTAACATGGTGGATAACACTGTAAAGCAGATGTTTTGGAATGAAGTCAAAGGACACAGAATGTTTACTGGGAGCTATTGTTTATTGGCGAAAGCAGACTACAGTTAGGACATTTTCCTTTGACGTTTCAAAGAAAAGTAAATAAATGACGGATTTGAAGCATGTCTTACGTCTGTGCACATGCACATTTTTTATTTTTTTTGGAACAGCTATCCATTTAATGTAACTCAAACATTCTTTATTATTCCCTCACACTTACACAATATTGTACAAACACAAACAAACAAACCCATTTCGGGAGGAGCACCCACAGAATATAACATGGAGAATTCATCATTTGTAAGCAGCCCAATCATTCAATCAGAATTAAAGTAATCTCTATATATAACAAAGCTTATCCTGCCTTTGTTATCTCATTGACTTTGTATCCCTCCACCACCTCAGCTCCACACGTTTAACCAGATTCATACCCAGCTTGGGGGAATTCTGATTATAGGATCAGGCTAGAGCATGGAACTTTTTCTCATCTCACCCAAGTGCAGATTTATTTCTGGCCTCAGAGCTCTTTCCCCAGACAGCACGACAAATACTCTCATTTTTATCCTTTAAGCTACCCTATATGAGGCTGTGAACATATAATATACTTGTTTAATGATGTCTACAAAAAATCTGTTCACAAAACTGCATGTTTTCTTCAGAATTCCTTTCTTTAGAAGACTAAGATACAAAGTGCATGTATTGATGCTACTAGTTTCAAGTAAGGTTAGGGTGAATTCAGGTCAACTGGGACACTTTTTCTTGGTCATTCAAAGTGTCCCAGTTGAACTGAAGTCAGATATTCAATAAATCACTGCACAAAAAGAGGGAATTATTTCACTATTAAGCTGTTGTTTCTCTGTTAAGTTAGCCTGTATGACCATGACATATTGCTTTGGCTAAACATTAGCTAGTTTATTACATGGTTGCTCATCAGTCATTGATCTTAGCAAGACAAATTAACTATATTTGCTTTTTCTTTTTTTGGATAATTATCTGTAAATATAGAAGAATCTTTAAAGAACATTTCAGTCAACAATTATTTTACACTAAAAGTTCTATGAAGAATTAATAAAGACTTCTAATTCAACAGAAGGTTATTTATAGTGAAAAAAGTGCTTTAGATCATTAAAGTATTATTCACGCTGAAAGAAAATGGTTCTTGGAAGAAGTGTTCACTAGAATTTGCTTTCATGGCATTGTGGTAAAAAAAATAACCCTTTTGGTTCTTCATGGCACCATTGTTTTTAAGAGCACTCATAAAAAAGAAGGGGGTTTTCACAGTGCTGCCGTAAAATGACCATTTTGGTTTCCCCTCAAAAAGAGTCGTTCAGTCAGCAGTTCTTAAAATAAACGTTTTGTTTTTAGCATGATGGACATTCTACAAATAATTTGTTCTATTGATGATAACACACATTAATAAAAACCTTATACTGTAATGTATTCCTCTTGATTGGAAGAGCATAGTCTTCACTTTATGTTGAGGAGGTCACTCCACTGGCATAGTAATAATACATATTAACATAACTTATGCAGTAGACCAAAAACATGGAAAACACTGGCTGTAAAATAATTTGGCACAGGATTCTGCTTGTTTTACATTTTTCAAATGGTTGGTTTATGGGAAAGGAATGTCATTGGCTAGCATTTACATTCATTTTGCAGATGTGTTCCCCAACTGTTTTGGAGGAAAGGAGTGAAATACCATGGAAACATACATCACTGTTGCATTCTTAAAGTCAGAATTATTGGCCCCCTTTGATTTTTTTTTTCTTTTTTAAATATTTGCCAAATAATGTTTAACAGGGCAAGGAAATTTTTACAGTATGTCTGATAATATTTTTTTTCTCCTGGAGAAAGTTTTATTTGATTTATTTTGGCTAGAACAAAAGCAGTTATTATTAAAAAAACTAAAAATAAAATGAAGGACATTTTAAGGACAAAATTATTAGCCCCTTTAAGCTAAATATTTTTTCGATAGTGTACAAAACAAACCATTGTTATACAATAACTTGCCTGATTTTAACCTGCCTAATAAACCTAATTAACTTTGTTAAGCCTTTAAATGTCCCTTTAAGCTGAATAGCAGTGTCTTGAAAAATATCTAGCCAACTATTATGTGCTGCCATCATGGCTAAGCAAAAATAAATTAGTTATTATTATGTTTAGAAATGTGTTGAAAAAAATCTTCTCTCCACTAAACAGAAATCGGGAAAAAAATAAACAGTCGGTTTAATAATTCAGGGGGGGGCTAATAATTCTGACTTCAACTGTATAATTGGAAAAGCATAATTTAACCAAAAAGAAATTGTACTTACTGTTTTCTCATAATCCTTTCAAACTCAAACTGAATATCTTTGAGAACACAAAAGAATATCTTTGTTTGTTTTTTTATGTTGGTAACATAAAAGTTGACGTTCCCTATTGACTTGCACAGCACTATTTGGTTTTTTATGTTCCCAATAGATGGGTAAATTAATTTTAAGTTTGAGTTTGAGGCATACATTTGAGTTTTATTTTGGGGAAGGTCACTCTGCACGACACAGCAACTTTATCATGGTGACTGGGACAATGATCTACTTCCTCTGTTTATAAATAGTCCACATTAACAGCAAAAAAAGTGGCAATGTGACCTTAAATCAAGGCCAGTGTCTACCTTCATAGAATATCTTATCCATAAACCCCAAACATGCTTCACAATGCGGTCGGGATGCACTTGGACAGAATGTCGCCAGTGAGGCACTCTAAGTGCCGGTGCAAATGGACAACCGCACTTCTTTTGCTTTCTTTTCTGCTGGAGCGAGGGTTTGCTGCGCCGCACCGTTGTCATGGGATCAGTGTTTGCATTTCCCAGTGAGCGGTTCCAGAGCTGCAGCCGCTGGCCTGCCATTCAGACTCGCCATTGAGTGCAGATCTGCCTGCTAAAGCAATTGTCTATTTGTGGCCACTCACTGAGAGACATTATGGGTGTGTTTCTGTCAAAGTAAAACAGAATGAGATGGAGGAAAGAAAAACTATGAAGAATCTGCAGAAACTTGTTTGAAACTGCAAATGCTCCTTTTGGATATACTCTACAAATGATTCACTTTTGACCACTATAAACCCATGTAACCCTGAGCTAAATACAGCTATGGAAAAAAAAAAAATAAAAATTACATTTTCTTTTTATGGTTATGTTTTTGAGTAAAATATGTGTGTGTGTGCGTGTATATATATATATATATATATATATATATATATATATATATATATATATATATATATATATATATATATATATAATGTTATGCTTGTGTAACTTTTTTTGCTGTGTTGCTCTGTTTCAGGTTAAAAAATTGAGTTCATTATATTTTTTGTTATGCCACTACTAAATGTATCTGCATAGATTGTCATTAAAGTAATACACAGCAAAACATTAGTTTTAAATCACAGCAGAAAGTTCAGCCTGTGATAGAGCAAACTTTACATAGTTTACGATAAATTAATCGTTACGATAAATTAATCGGTTCATCGTTGCATCCTGGATTACAGATACAACGTTACATAGTGGCTATAAAACTATACAAAGCCAAAGGAGTGCGGTCCCCCCACCCACCAATATTGATTGACATGCGTGCATTACCATATCCTAGTTTGTTGTTTCATGTCTGCCATTTTCAGAGTGAGTCAAAGCAATGTCACCAAAGAAACACCCTTGCTCGGTTTTTGGATGTAAGGCTCATTGGGCTCAACACAAGAGCCTTTATCATCTTCCTGCGAATGAGCAACAGAGATTTTGCATTTAGCGGCCATTTGAGCTGAAATGCAGTGAATGCAACGTATCAAGATTTGGGCCATTAAAAACAGCTGATTCACTGAGTCTTTCAGCACTCTCTCATTCACAACATGATCACTGTCTCCGGCGCCACTGTTTGTAACTTTGGGTGGGTCTGTAAAACCTTTTCATCGCATCTTCCTTAAACTTCAGTCGTTTGCACTTCTCGAGGTCACAGAAGCTCCCTGTCATCTCAACTAGTTGAGTAGCTAAAAAGTGAATGCATTGCCTCACGTGTGCACCCCTCCATTGGAAATAACGAACTTGCCTTAGTTATAGCCTCAGTTAAAGTTGATCAAGTGTGTGTGGTTATTAGTCTCGGTTTACAAGCTCGGAACTTTAAACTAGCACACAGTTGGCATAACTTTGTTTAGTTGCTGTGGTTTTGTTCCGTGCAGAAACACAGTGTTTAGAAGTCTTTACGATTAGTTAATCGTGACGAATTAAAGAGCGTTTAATAGTGAAACCGATTAATCATTGCATCCCGGATGACGCATACATTGTTACATAGTGGCTGTAAAACTATACAAAGACACAAATGATTTTGTACCACTCTGACACATATTGATTCCTCAACAGTAGTCTCCGCTTGACCTGTGTCCGAGTCGTACATGTACGGCTGAATGCTGGTCCTCTCACTCATTTTGCTTTTCTTTGTCTGCTTGTCTGTTGCCATACACAAAGCGGGGGAGCTCTTAGCTCCGCCCCCTTGTTAATTTGGGAGGGAAATTAAAAACTATATTTCAAGTGAAGCACTTCCCTATAACAGCGAGCTGTGTACACGCCCCCAAAATGACACTCTGTGTGTTTTGAACGATACCCTGAAAAGGGGTTAACTAGGTGCCCTTTAATGAAAAGCGGAACATGTTTCTCTACATTGTAAATGAAATTTTTTTTTATAAATTACAAATTATTCATTTGTAATATGAACTGAATTTTACTCCAAGACAGGTATGCAGTGTTACTGTATTTTAAAGTTGCATTGTGAAAATGATTGTACATTTTACAGTAAAGATATGCAATACTGTAAAGACATATACAGCAAGATAAATGGTGCTGTAAATAGAGTATTTTTGCTGTAATTGATCTACTGGCAAACTGCTGCCAGTACATTACTGTAGATTCTACTGGAAATTATTGACAGTGTATCCAGGTTTAAAGAGAGGTTAAGATTTGTGATAACCCAGCACAGTGTAAAAAGAAAAAAAGAAAAAGAAAAAAGAAAATCTGAATTAGCTGTCCTTAAAAAGGCCATAAGTATTTGTAATAGTCAGATTCCCAATATACGAAGCCTGCTCCTCCATTTTGTTTGGCATCACTGGGCTCCATTGAAAGCGTCTCGCTCTCGCTGACCGGCCCGGCTCACACAAAGAGCCCTTTCACTCTGACCTTGACTGAGCGCCTCCCTGAGCACCACAGCAACCCGCAGAGAGGAATCCGCTCCCGTCTGCTCCCAGTGAATGATAACTCTCCTGTACGCCTCCAAAACCCAAAGTAATGCATTTCATATGGAGCCGCACCAATAGACCAACCACCAACACCAGCGTGAAAGCCTGATATTTCTCAGAGGGAGTCCAGACGGAAGTGAATCCGCACACAATGGCCGATGGACAAAGCTTGCTATGCATCATGTTCTTGATTTAATAATAAAAATTGGAGCAGGGGAAGTTGGTTGGTTAATCACAAACATGAGGTCGACGGACAATGAAAGGCATTTTGTTGGAGAGAACGGAAGTATTTTTGGAATGTTTAAAAAAAAAATGTTAATTGAATGATCATTCACAGTTGAGGTCATGAGCGTACATATTACTGCACCTTGCAAAATTTGCAAAGGATAAGCTATATAAAGTAGTCAACATTCGAAGTGAATCATTATTATTCTTTTCATTGTCCTAGAACAAGAATGGGTGTCATTACACAGTTTTAGAACAACTTTTATGAAGGGTAAAGATCCACTTCAGATGTTGACTACTATATAAAGAGTTCAGATGCAACAGCCACTAAACACCACTTCCGCCAAAAATGAGATCGAATTAGTGAATGCTTTAGGCATGTAGTACACCATCAATAAATAGATTTGCTTCTAATCATCTAAATCCCAGCGTCAGCGCATTTAGAAGCATCAGTTTGTTGGCAAACACTGCTAAACGCCACTTGCCTTTGACAGCAAAAGCCGCTATATCCTGACAACCAATCAGAAGGCACGAATCAAATATGTTTTCAATGTAGCAGCGCGCTGATATGCCGACTTTTGTGAAGAGGCTGTTTTATTCTGCTTTCAACTTCGATTTTAAAAGACGGAGTTTGATGAACTGGATGAGTCTGTCTGACTGTCTGCGAATGGCAAATGAAAATGACCCTTACGTCAAAACTCTGAGCATTATAGGAAAAAGAAAACACAATGTACAGTCGGAAGTGCAGCAGGCATTCATAACATTTTTTGATGATTTACTATACATTAAATGGCAACTAAAGAGTTAAGATGCTGTACTTGTATCCCATGAAGATGCTATGAGGATAAAGATCAAGACCTTAAGTATGGTGAGAATGAATAAATGACAGCTTCTAAAATTGTCAGAGAGGCATCCCCTTTTTACCCAGTAGGTCTAACTTGTGTTTTATTTGCTAATTTAATATATTTTTTAAAGATAAATATATATATATATATATATATATATATATATATATATATATATATATATATATATATATATATATATATATATATATACACACACACACACACACACACACACACACACACATATATATATATATATATATATATATATATATATATATATATATATATATATATATATATATATATATTAGGGATGTAATGGTATTGTAAATACCGTCATACCGCAATATTAATTTTTTTCGATATTATCGAAGTCGCATGACTCGGTAAAACTATAGGTCTTCTGAGAAAATTTGCTCAGGCGAATGAAGCGAACGGGACGTAGCTGAAACTACATTTCCCATCAGCCCAGGCGTGGCCATAATCCTTTGCGGTCTGTTGTCGCTACAGATCCAGTAATGCGGAAATGGAGTGTGCTGCTAGTAGCGGAGCTGAAAAAAAGATGGAAATGATCCAACCTATAGCGGGTGTTGTCGCCGCTCTTGTGCTGAATAGCGGTGCTGTCGCGCGCGTTCTGATCAGCTGTGTTGTGGCGCGCGTATTGTAAAGCGCCGAGGGGGGGTTGAGCGCGCATATTCAAGAGAGGTGTTGTCGCGCCTACTGAAGGGCTGGATTGGACGGAAGTTGTGTCGCGTCGCGGGGGCACTTTTGATCGTTTTGGAAGGGCATTTTCTGTCCAAGACTAAAAAGGGCATGCGCACTGCACAGGTTGAGCCCTATGTGTGCACGTGCCTGCAAGTTGGGGAATACGACTAATAACAGTCATGGGGACTGCAGAAACACAGCACACTGTTCAGATTGATGCAGACATTGACTTGTACCGCAAAGAGATCTCTATCTCACTCATGGTTTGTCTTCTCAAGTGGGGGAAAGACAATGCACAACGTTACCCCACTGCTGTCAACATGGGCCAAGTCATATCTCTCTTGTCCCAGAAACCTCAGTCCCAAATGAGAGGGTTTTTTTCTGTTGCAGGGGACATTGTAAATACCCAGAGATACCAGCTTTTACCAGATTATAGTTATATGATAATTTTCCTTTAAACCCATCTCTATCTAAGTGAGTGAGTGATTAAATGTTGAATGTGATGAGTTTTCAACAATACTAAATTGAAACTTTATTTTTTTACATGGTTTAATAATTTTTTGTTATTAAAATTGAAGTTCCTGTTTCAAAGCTTACAGATAGATGGCTAATTTGTATGTCATTGACACTTTTGGCACTTTTTTGGGGTATTTTCATAAGTTTTGTTTTTACCTGTAAATGATTCAATAAATACCGTACCGTGACATTCATACCGAGGTATTACCGAACCGTGAAATTCTGATACCGTTACATCCCTAATATATATATATATATATATATATATATATATATATATAAATATATATATATATATATATATATATATATATATATATATATATATATATATATATATATATATAAATATATATATATATATATATATATATATATATATATATATATATATATATATATAAATATATATATATATATATATATATATATATATATATATATATATATATAACATATAAAACTATACATTATTTGTATTACTTCATATTACCTATACGTCTGATAAGCTTTTTTATATTAATGGACAACGCACAGATATTGATGTTTCACAGTGTTTTTACACTATATTATTTGAATCTAACAAGCTTAGCTAACAATATTGGCAGTGTTTACATTGTTCTACTTACATTACATCTAAATCCCAAATATCAGAAATGACAACAGAATGTTCAGATTTAATTACAGTCAGTTTTAATGTTATCGATTAATGCACTTATTGACAGATTGCATTCATATCATATGGTTTTATATTTAGGTGGTATGTCTAATGTGCTTCATGTGTGGTAAAATAATTTATAATTGCATCTTGTCTTGTCTTGTCTCAATAGGTAGATTTAGAGGTTTTTTAAAAAGCAGACATGCATTTAGCTAGTTTTGACGCAAAAAAAATTACCTTGTTAAACACCAAAGAATTGTCTAAAATGGCATTTTTAAAAAAAATGTATTTTATTTACTAGCTAATAACCTTTTCATTATCTAAAAAATAAAACTTCTAAACCTAATTATAGGAGCCTGATAGAAAATGCTCGTTTACAAGAAAAGAGGTCTGATGGATTTAGAGGGTTTCTCCTTATGGATCTCCGCCCAGACATGGACTAAAGCATCTGCCAACTCCTGCACAGTCTGTGGTGCAATGTGACGTTGGTGGATGGAGCGATGTCCCAGATGTGCTCAATTGGATTCAGCTCTGGGGAACGGGCGGGCCAGTCCATAGCATCAATGACTTTGAATAAATTTAACACAGTATACATTTTTTAGCAGCATTGGAAATCATCAAAGACATCAAAGACCGACAGAACAAATATATTCATAAATATTTTAAGTTTTCTGTAGTGTTAACATTAGTGAAGAGCAGGAACGAAAGTAACAAAGCAATTTTCTCTGAGCCTTGAAAACAATATTTTCCTGTTTGAGAGGTAAGACTGAAATATAGATCGTCAAAAAAGAAGTTGAGCGCTGATGTAACTGTGATTCATCCTGTATGTCACTGATGACCTTGTGGGTATTAGGAACTAGATAAAAAGAGAACGCACGCTGCTTCTGCGTTTCATTCTCTGCAGAAACGAATGTTGATGTATGATCGTGTGACCTTCTTTGCAAAGAATAAAACTTTAAAAGACATTTTACGTAAGATTTTTTTTCCTTGACCACTGAGAGAAAATCCTTAAAGAATATTACCACAACATTACAGACACACAGTGTCATCCGTCAACTGTTTTGCAGCAAATGAAATGTCTCCAACATTATTTTTAACTGTCTGAAATGGGAATTTTTTTTTTTTTACTCTCTGATAGTCAAAACATGTTAAAAAATGCATATGTTATATATGCATTAAAAAAAAAAAAAAAAAACAGCCAGGTAAAAGTGTTTTATGTAAATTCGGACCACGAGCTCACATATATGGACTCAATAATGCCTTTACTTGACAGATTTCATTAATTTATTTTCCTTCTGCTTTGTCCCTGGTTTATCACAGCGTTATGAACCGCCACTAACTTGACAGATTTATATATTTTTAATTTTAGGTTTGTGTAATGTGTTTTATGTTTGATAAAATAACTTCTAATTGCATCTTCAGTGATTTTCAACTATTTACAATGACCTAATTAAATGAGCCTGATTAGAAATGCTCATTTACAAGAAAAGGGGTCTGATGGATTTAGAGTTTTTTTTTTTTTTAATATTTGTTTCCAAGCTATAAGAACAAACTCCTTAAGCAAACCATAACAGAGCTGACAAATATCACCCGATTTCATTAGTGTGTCCCATAATGAGGTTTGAATTTCAATTGTTAAGTGCAGAAAGTAAAGTATTATAGCAGTACTTTTTTTCTTGATACAAGTTTTGTTTCTTTTTCATGTGTCAATGATCAGTCTAGATGTTATTTAGTGCAATAACACATCCTTATGCTTACAATGTCTGAGGGTTTCAGATTAAAAGTTAAAATAGCAGGAGTTTCTGTGAAGATGAAAGTAACACTGTTATTTATGCCCCACTGCTAAAAGCCATACCTTATTTTTCACTTCTACATTTGCGTTTGCTGTGTTTCCATTCAGATGGTTTATATAAGTAATGCATAATGCTAATAAAAATAAAACAAATATTCTAAAAAATAACATTTTATATTGTTGGGTTACTTTTGAAACATTGATGGAGCTTAAATTTAAATTCTTATTTTCAAAAATAAAGGACAAAATATGTGCGAAGTCAACATAATAACAAGGTCATAGCCAAATAGATTTAAAATAAACAAGATTAAGGCAGTAAATCTAGCATATACTTGTATTTATTGTGTTACTTTTGTCCCTTTTGACTGTGTCGAAACAATGTGCAATTTGTTTAGTGAAATTATTTTGAAGTTGTTCTATATTTCTTAAAAATACCACCTGATATTGTCAGTCCACACTTATGAGTTAGTAACCACAGCAAAAATATATTAGTTTCTGTAAAAAAAAAAAAAAAAAAAAAAAAAAAAAAAAACTTTTACTAGCCGTGGTACTTTTGTCCCATACATTAAATTTTTTATTTATTTATTTATTTATTTTTATTATTATTATTATATATTTTTTGATAGCACTTTACAATTAGGTTCCATAAGTCAAGCAAGGGGAATCAGCAAGTGTTGTGCTTTAACCTCCCAGGGCTTAGTGGCCACATATGTAGACAGTACAGTTTAGCTCTTAAGTGGCTATTTTAAATACTTTGAATGTTTATATGTTTTTACTGTGGTGTAAATTCATTTTATACATCTTATATTCATTTTATATACTCATCTGTTTGAATTATAAAGGTCTGTTCTTTTATTCTTACATGAACATACTGTTTAAGTTAGACCAAGTGTGAACACTTTAACATCTGTTTATCACCAGACAAGATCTAGATAAGTACATGGTGATTTAACAAGGTACATGATCGTTTGGGAGGTAAGAAAGAAACATAGAAGACGTTTGAGCACTCATGTAACTGTGATTTATCCTGTATGTCACTGATGACCTTGTGGGTATTACAAACTCGATAAAAAGAGAATGCACTCTGTTTCTGCGTCTCACTCTCTGCAGAAACTGTTATCTTCTTGACCACTGACCAGCCTCCTTAAAAAAACTGCCACTACATTACATGAAATGTCTAAAACATAGTTTTTAACTGTCCAAAATGGGAATTGTTTAGTTTTTTACTCTCTGATAGTCAAAACACACATAAAAAAAATAATAATAATAAATAAAAATTATATGTTTTATATGCATTTAAAAAACAGTCAGGTAAAAGTGTTTTATTTAAATTTGGACTATATAATTTTTCTCTAAAAGTACATCACATCAAAAGATGATACTTAGGTTTTATTCTAATTAGGTTACAATAAGCCCAAATAGCAAAGAGAAATAAAAAAATGCATGTAAAAAAACACCTTGGGCCTTAATAAACGTTTTTAGAGATGCAGAGGCTGTGTTGGGCATTAAAATGTTTTAACACTTAGAAAGCCATTGATCATCTCACTTATTTAGTGATTCTGTCATTTTTCAAGTTAAAACTCATATTTCTCTTTGCTGCACAGCATTTGGCAGACTTTTTGTCACCTATAACATGCTAGACCCCGCTTTTAGGTCAGTGACAAGCAGATCATACGTGCATGTAAATGACTGGCATATACAATAGCTCATAGTAACATATGTTAGCTACTTATTCGCAAATAAGTTTGAGCATATTTATGCGTTAATTGATTCTCACTGGGGGCGACACAGTGGTACAATAGGTAGTGCTGTCGCCTCACAGAAGGAAGGTTGCTGGTTTGGGCTTCGGCTAGGTCTGTTGGCGTTTCTGTGTAGAGTTTGCATGTTCTCCCTGGGTTTGCGTGCGTTTCCCCTGGGTGCTTCGGTTTCCCCCACAGTCCAAAGACATGCGGTACAGGTGAATTGGATAAGCTAAATTGTCCGTAGAGGATATGTGTGTGTGTGGATGTTTCCCAGAGATTGATTGTGGTCGGAAGGGCATACGCTGAGTAAAAACGTGCTGAATAACTTGGCGGTTTATTCTGCTGTGGCAACACATAGTTTCTTTGGTTACTACTAATGTTTGAGAGAAGCGCATTACATTTAACTGACTAAAATAACAACCCCAAATCAGAAAAAATTGGTACAATAAATAAAACGCATATAAAATAAGAGAGAATAAGTGATTTCTAAATTTACTTTGACTTGTATTACACACAGACAATACAACAGTACATTATTTTAATGTGTTCCTCATGACTTTTTGTTCATATTATCAGTGTTTTTTGTTTTAAATGAAACACAATTTAAATTTGGTTCTTGCAACGTATTTCAAAAAAGGTTGTAACAGTAAAGCATTTTCCTCTTTGATATGTTGCCATTCCTTTTCACTACACTTAACAGACGTTTAGGGACTGAAGTGATGAAGTGTTTCAGGTGTAATTTTGTCCCATTCTTCCTGCAAATGGGAGACAGCACAGGGTCATTGTTGTCGGATTTTATGCTTTAAAATGTGCCACACATTCTCCATTGGAGACAGGTCGGGACTGCAGGCAGGCCAGTCAAGTACCTATATCTTCTTCCTCTGCAGCCAGGACTTTTTTGCATTGTCTTGTTGAAATATGCATGGGCGTCCCTGGAAAAAAAGGCAGCATATTGTGCTCCTAAATCTCTTTTCAGCATTAATAGTGCCATCAAACAGGTGCAAGCTACCTTTGTCAAGGGCACTGACACAACCACATATATACTGATACAAATACTGATTCATCTGACCACAGTACACTTTTGCACTGTCTGATGGTCCACCTACAATGCCTTCGAGCCCGGAGAAGTCGATAGCACTTCTGGACACTGTTAACATAGGGCTTCCTTTTGGCACATTACAATTTTCACTGATATTTGTAGATGTAACTATGCATTGTAGTACTTGACAAAGGTTTGAGTCCTGAGCCCATGTGGTGATATTGCTTATAGATGAATGACTGATAATGCTTCATGCAGTGCTGCTTTTACACACAGTAATTCCTCCAGATTCTTTGAATAGTTTAGTAATTTTCTGCACTGTTAAAGGTGAAATATCTAAATCTTTTCCTATGTGTCTTTGAGGATCATTGTTTTTAAACATTACAATGATTTTCTCGCGTATTTGTTGGCAATTCTCTGCTCATCTTTGTTCTTAAAGGACTTGACCTTTCTTGGATTCTGCTTTTGTACCAAATTATAATTACAATCGCCTGTTGACATCACCTGTTTCAAATCACATCATTTAACCAGTTTACATTTTTACAAGCCCTAAATTGCTCCTGACAAGACAATGGCTGTTACTCGATTCCAAGAAAACAGAGAACGGACTTGTGTACTTGTGGGGAGCGGTCTTGCCAGGTGTTCTCGGAAGAGTGAACTCAGGAGACCGCGAGGGCAGAGAATGCGTCCTTTGAGAAATGGGATTCTTCGTTCTTCCTGATGGTCACGTGACCTTCACGCGTTTTTAAATGGAAATTATTTAAACATTACAGCATTCATACAATGATTTATTGTTTTTCCCCTCTTCAAAATATATACTTTGCATAAAAAGATTATTAATATACTCTGCACAATATAAATAAAACAGATTTTAATACGAAGTTCAGCAAACAAACACCCTTAACGTGTTTATTCCTTTATTAAGATGTCCATGGTAATGTTTACTTTCACCGTTTTATTTAGAGAAACTCCTGAGGTAAATAAATTATATCTCTGAACTTTAATAATAAATCTAAATAAAATGCTGCGCTTCCCACCTCCAGTCGCAATGACTTCTGGGACTTCCAGAGCGAGTTCGGTGCTCAAGTCTGCATCAGTGCGTCCTCGATATCAATAACACATCTGGGAAGTTTTACACGTCCTCCGTACTTGCGGTCTTGAGTATTGGAACTGAACTTAGGCAGCTGATGATGACGTTGCACGAGAACACGAGGACGCAAGACCGCTGAAGAACGCATATTGAGAAACAGCCTTTGTGTTGCAAGTCTGAATGACACAAAAGGATGTATATTTAAAAATGAAATGAAGTAGATCAGGCAAAACATGAAATATTTTGTGGTCTTTTTGTCTGCAATGAAATACAAGTCAAATTAAACTTTAAAATCACTACTTTCTTTTTTTTTATGTGCATTTTCATACTGTCCCAACCTTTTTCTGAAACACATTGCACAGCCAATCAGAACTAATAATTCCAACCAACCATGGAATAATGTAATTGTATTTACTAATGCGAATAAACTGTGGATGATACATTGCAGCATTTATTCATCCTTGTTAACTTTAAAGATAAAGTCATACATTGTTAGTTCTTGTTAATTCAAAGAGTTAACTAGGACAACTTTGTATTTTAATAATGCATTAGTAAATGTTAAAATAGGATTAAATGCGGTTTACGTACTGTCCATTCTCAGTTCATGCTACTGAATAAAGTAATATTAATTCAAACTTACTTTTAAAGTGTCAATTTTCTTAATTTTTTTCCAAGTAGTTCTAAATGGACAGCAGATAAATAGAGTTGAGCGATGTCGACAAATTCAAGATGGATGATGGAACCGTCGTCATAGGCAGAGGTGAATTAACTTTTCATGAATAATTATTTAATTCATAACGAATTACTTATTTGTAGCCTACCGTTTCAACTACCTGACCCGCATGGTCTTTGTTTTACCCATAAAAAAATTATAAATAAATAAAGTTGCACACAAATTACCACCTGTCAATCACTTTTTCTGCGGGAGGTTGGCCGGTAGAAAAGGTGCACAAGCAACAGTATCTGAGGTTTCACTAAAATTACTGAATACAAGTGTGAAAGTGAAAGACTGAAGCATTGTACTGATGCTGTAGCGCATTACCTGGTAAATTCAAAAGACTGAAGAGTTGTTAGATATAGACAAAACTAATTAAATATCACATTTAACAACTATAGTGAGAGGCATTCCAGCAATACATACTTGAAAAACTGTCCAACATGCACTGCTCTCTTGAGCTCAGACAAGCGCATGTGTGTGGCTGTGGTCACGTGATGAGCATTTTCAGTGGACAGAGGCTAAGCTAGGTAAAACTCGGTGAGGATGTGGATCATTTTCGTTCTAAAATGCTATTTTAATACTAAAAATTAGTGTAACGGGACCTGAGTGTGTATTTTTTGCGAGTGGGTTTGCGTCGGGTGGAGGATCGGCGATGCTGGCCCAGCATCGTGTTGTCTATTGGCCATCAGCGATGGATAATGGCATCGTCTATTGGCCCAATCCAACAGAGAACTTCACCGTGACCTAATTTACTCAGACACGCACACACACAAAAAAGGCACATGATTTAATTCCAAAGAGAAAAAAAATAGTTTTAATCCTTGGAGAGACACATTTGCAATTGAACAGCCTGAAAAAAAGAAACATCAACAAGCACAGGCAGGAATTGCACTTCAAATTTTCTTAAAAAATAAAAATTAAACATGAAAAAGCAGTCTTTTTTCTTCAATATATTTCTGTCATAGAAACAATTGCAAAAACTGTACAACAAGCTTTTTACAAAGCATTTCAGGACCTCTGCTTTTTGAGAATGTTCGATTCACATTTGTACACATTCAATAGCCAGATCTGCTACATTTTCAGAAAAACTAAAAAGTCTTGAGACATTAAGACAATAGGCATTGGCTTTAGTTCGTACAAGTCCAACTTCATCCGTCTTCACTGGATCTTTTTAAAAAAGCAAGATTCATCAAATCAGGAGTCTCTGTGTGGGTTTTCACAGTCTTTCACAAGTCTGCAGACACAAACAGAGACAGACAGCTGCTCGCAGAGTCACAGTTCCTCGCGATGGGGCGGACTGTGTGCTTTCCTGGAAAGAATTCAGTCTGTGTCCAAATGACAGGGGTTGGTCCCTTGCTGCCGCGCGTCCTGGTACACCCTAAGGAAGTCCTTGTAGCGTGGAGCGCAGCTGAGCCAGGCCTCTCCGAATCGCACAGTCCCGGTGAAAAGAAACTCGCCGTCCCCTGGTTTAACCCCGCACTGCCTGGACATCTTCACAAAGCCTGTCCAGCGTTTAGCCCGGCCGCCCCCTGACACAAACACTTGAGTCTTCTGTCTATATAGGTGACTTAAGGACACTGTGACTGAGGTCTGTTCATCCTCCTCGGATACACCAAGAATTCTCCCCCGCGCCACTGCAGGAAGACAGAAAACAAAGCATGTCAGACAAACTGCTTTTAAAAATAGAATTGATAGTATTAGGTGTCTCAAAATGCACTCAAGGAATGCACAGTTGTCAAAACTTGATGTTTTTAAAACTGTACCATAACAAGAATAGGTGTTTTAGGTCAACGTTAATAAAAGAAGTGGTTTTCATCCACTTTAAAATGTTGACTTCTCCATTTAGAATATTTTAGAACCTAAGTCTCAAACTTGATTCCTGGAGGGCCACAACTCTGCACATTTTTGCTGATCCAACTAATCATTCCTGCGACCCACCAGGAATTGGGTTTGAGACCATTTGCCCTAGAATGATATAAAATGGGGCTGCATGATATTGGAAAAATCTGATGTTGCGATACTGTTTTTTTTTTGCTGCAATATTTATTGTGATATGAATATCATTTCACCAGATGATTTGAACAGCTCTATTTGGAAAGATTTCATTCTTTTAGATCAACTGGGATGATTAAGTCTTTTTCTAGATATAATTAATTACAAGCAAAAATAAACAAATCAATAATGCTTTATGGTTTTCCTGGGAGTCTAACAGCATTTATGTGCAGAAATTGAACAAATCAAATGTAAAATAACATGGTCATCATTGTATAAATAATACAAAATAAATACAATTTAAAAAATATCTTCATCTTTTAATCTTTAATAAATAATCTAATCCTGTGATGTGGCTGTTAAAAATACAAACATTGTGACATCAATGCTCAAATTATATACAGTTCAGCCCTAATATGAAACCAGTTCTAAAAGACAGTCGTGATTAATTAATGATTCCAATATACAGTTGAAGTCAAAATTATTAGCCCCTCTTTGATTTTTGTTTAATCTTTTTTAATATTTCCCAATTTATGTTAAACAGGGCAAGGAAATGTTCACAGCATGTCTGATAGTATTTTTTTTTTCTTCTGGAGAAAGTCATTTGTTTTATTTTGGCTAGAATAAAAGCAGTTTTTCATTGTTAAAACACCATTTCAAGGACAAAATGATTGGCCTCTATAAGCAATTTTTTTTGACTGAGTTAAGCCTTTAAATGTCCCTTTACCTTAAAACAAGCCAAATAGTTTGCCAGTGGGGTGGGTAAAAGTTTTTGGTTTGAAATATGTGTATTCTACTTTATCCTCTAGCAGATAATGTAACATGTTTTAGGGCAAAACGCAATTTATTTTATTTTTGAATGATCATTTCTGAAAATGTTTCTGATATGTCTACAAAATGCTTCTAGATTTAAGATAGACTATATTATTTGGACTACATTAGGACTAAAATGACACAACAAGAAAATGTTTAAGTTAAGACACATTCTTTGTTTAGGAAAAAAAAAGACAATTGAATGCATCAATCACCAAGTTTGCGATCTGACAAAAAAAAATGAATATATAAGGATGGATGGATGGATGGACAGATGATGATAGATAGATAGATAGATAGATAGATAGATAGATAGATAGATAGATAGATAGATAGATAGATAGATAGATAGATAGATAGATAGATAGATAGATAGATAGATAGATAGATAGATAGATAGATAGATAGATAGATAGATAGATATAATATATGGAATGATATGACGATAGATATAATGATAGAACAAGAGATAGATAGAATGTTAGATTGAATGATAGAAAAAGATATCAATAAAATGACAGAATGGTAGAACAAGAGATATAATAAGAGATAGATAGAATGATAGAATAACAGATAGAAAGAGATAGAAAGAACAATGAAACAAGCTAGGATGATAGAACGAGAGCTAGAAGGATAGAGAAAGACAGAATGAGAGATGGGTAGAACGAGAGATTGAAAGAATAATAGACAGAATAAGAGCAAGATAAAACAACAGACAGACAGATAGAGAACTGAAAAGACTAATAAAGTAAGACGCTGACATTAGGAAACAATATTTACTAGGCCAACATATTTGTCTGTAATATTACTTAGAACTAAAAATAATACAAAAAATACAAACTATTTGTAGGAACTAAAGGGATTATTAAGTGAAATTTAAAATTCAAACAGTGCCAATTGGGAAAGATTCCTTAGGATTGCTTTCAAAATAACCAATAAGGATTCAGATTTCTAAATGGCCATTATAAAACGCATTCAATATTTCCCAAAAGACCTAGCTTACCAAAGTCACTGGTGCAGACGGCCAGCAGGACCTCTGCGTCTGTACACGGTTGGCAGGGAGCTGTAAAGAGATGCAAAAAAGAAATCAGACCAAACACACCCACAGCTTAATGGTTTGTGCAGCAGAACAAGACAGATCCATCACATGTGCCTAATCTAGCATGTTATTTTTAGAAATTGTTTTAACAAACCAACACACAGATCCATCTGCACCCGCCACGTGCTCCCAATACACATCGGACCTTCAAAAAGCGTAATTAATTTCTGCTGCAGATTTATCGAGCATGCAGAAGCCGACTTTATCGTCACGGCTTGTCGGCTTCTAACCAAACAGAGATGTGGGGCGACCTACGAGAAATGGTCCCTCATTAAAAAAAAAAAAAAAAAAAAAAAACATCTGTAAAAGGTTGTGTTGGTGAAGAGGAGGAAAACATCTCAACCCTTCCCCCCTCTAGAAAAACACACACTGAGTCTTCACACCCCAACGCAAATGAGATCCAGCTGAGGAGACCGAAGCAAAGATCAGCCACTGCAAGGACTACTAACTCTGAGTGAAACAAAACATCCAAAAGGAGCCTACGCTGCACAGCACTTCCACCTGTGCCAACAACCTAGAGTGACTCCAACACTTTGTAGTATTTTACAACCCATGGCGACACATGACAAGAGACAAACACTGCCTTGCTTTCTGGTCACTGCAGATTCCCTGTGACCGTTTCAAGGCAATCAGCATAACCTAAACACAGGCAGAACCGTGTCAGCTTTGATCAGTGGGTTTTTCTCTGTCCAAATAAATCAGGCTCTTGAGTCATTACAGCCCCCACGTGCAGATATAACCCAGCATGTTTATCTGGAGGGTCTCAAATCCTCAGCCTTGCAGCGAGTAAACGACTGGTTGATTCAGGTGCCTAGTTAGTGGGTTTATGGGTGTTTTATGGTTGTATGAGACTTTAAGTCATATAGGATGCTATACACACTTACCGGCCAAATGTTTAGGTGTCTCTTAGAGCACATTCAGACTTGCAGTTTGTTTCCCAGAGTTATTTTAGTCTGGACTAAAACAGCACTGATATATTTAGTCCTGTCTTGGTCATTAAGACCCAATCTCACAGATAAACAAATATCTGCTGCAAGAAGAAGCGTTTCTGATGCTTATATTAAACTGTGATGGGCAAAATTTCAACTATGATAAGACAAAATGGGAATGCTCAAGCATTCGGTCCCATTTATAGTCACATTTTGAGGCATCATATACTGTTTTTTGCTTGTTTGAATGTTTTCAGCCCATGCCGTCAGGTTCATTTGGCATCATCTGAGCCATTTATGCCATGTACACATCCACAAAAAGATGGGGCTTGTCATACAGATCACAGAGAACACCTAAGTACTAACCTGAATTCTTCCCCAAATCTAACCAATAGTGTTTCCAAAAGCAAATGTAAAGGGGAAAAATGCACATGCGATTATGTAGTTTACCTTGACTTTACATTATTCTTTTTTCTTTTGTGGAACAATGCTTCACTAACTCAAACCTGAGAATTCGGTGTCAGGTTTAAGTATAAAAGGAACTACTGAGCAAACTCGCCACGCCATAAGAATGTTCCACATGGAGAAAGATAGGTGAGGTAAGCTTATTGGATTTAAATCATACTGCACATACATAATAGTTTATTTGTCGCTAATACAGTATGTCCCAGTAAATATCATTGGTGTGAAAAGGAACAAATGCTGTTGTCACACTACCCTGTGGTAGAACTGCACGATAATGGAGTAAAAAAAAAAAAAAAAAAAAAAAAAAAAAAAACTAGCATTGTGTTTTTATTTTTTTTATTTTGCAATATAAATTGCAATATGAATGCGATTTCACCAAATAAATTGAATCTCTCTATTTGGAAAGAATTTACAATGTTAGATCGGTTGGGATGATTCTGCGGGGAGAGTGCATCTCTATAAAATCTAATAAACAATTTATAAACTTTTTGGGGTCCACACATTTTCGTTGTGGCTTGTGCATTTTCACACATACCAATCTATAAATACATTCAAGAAAAAATTACAATTGAAAAAATGTTTTATCATTTTCCAAGTCTAACAGTATTCAAGTACAGTAACTGAATGAATCAATAAAAAAATCCTGTGATTTTAAATTGCAAATGGTACAATTTGTTAGGCCTGAATGCTTTTAAGGTCATTATACATTGATAGGTCTTTTAAAATGCTTTTAATGTCATTATACATCGATTATACATTTTGATGCCATTGATGACCATGCAAATGATGAATTCATTTGAGTCATTCAGACTCAACATTAAGTATGCTCGCAATGTGACTATAGCTATGATCACATTGTGATATCGATGTTGAAACAATATATTGTGCAACCCAACACTGTACTGCTCATTTTACCTAGAAAATTATGTTTAAAATTATGTTTTTGCAGATTAAGCTATATATTCAACAAAGCAGTGTTGGTTTAATTTTCCTTTGATATGTACTGGAGATCATAAAGAAGTTTATACAAAACAGTTTAAGTCAGAATTATTAGCCCCCTTTGATTTTTTTTCTTTTTTAAATATTTCCCAAATGATGTTGAACTGATCAAAGACATTTTCACAGTATGTTTGATAATATTTTCTCTTCGGGAGAAAGTCTTATTTGTTTTATTTCGAGTAGAATAAAAGCAGTTAAAATTTTTTAAAAACTATTTTTAATTCAAAATTATAGCATTTAAGCTATTTTATTCCGATAGTCTATATACATACATTTATTTATTTATTTTTTTCCCCACAAGCAGTCTCAGTCCTCTTGTTTGGTCTACACCAAGATTTAGATACAACGGTCTTTAATGCAGCCAAGAACAATGAACACACTTCACACTACACATATACATGATACGTTACATATTTAGCCACCTTTCACGCCAAAAAAAAATTCAATGAAGAAAAACGTATAGCAAACATGTATGGAAATTAAGGTTGTGGTACCTTTGTAAGTACATACTCATTTACCATAATTTTAGATGTCGCCAGAGATTATCCCATTTTCTATGTAGTTCTCCCTCATTGTTCAATCTCTCCAGTATACACTCATACAACGCAATTTCGATAATCCCATAAATCCACTCTTTCACTTCTGGCATTCTGAGATACTTCAAATTAAGTAGTATCATCCTTGCAGCTGTAATGCATCCAATCTTGAGAAGAATAAAGGATTTTTTACCTATATTAGGTAACAATCTTCAATGTTCATTAAAATAAACCACACTAACAGGTCTCGTTTCTGCCAAATTTGAATAATAAACTTCGATGTTTTCTGCCACTTTATTTTCCACAGTTTAAAAAAATCAATGTTTTCCATATGAATACAGCTATTGGTTATCTTGATAGGCCAACATGTCTTTTATGCATCCTTCACAACTGATTCTGAAATGACCTTTTTTTTCCCATTTTAAAACAGTTACTTGATGCGATTCAAAGCTTATAGCGTCAGTTAACTGGTCTTCATTCTTACATGAACCTTCAAAAATCATTCTAATTTAAATGTTCAAGAAATGCTCATTATCACAGTTGAAAACAGAAAACAGTTGTCCCGCAAAATAGTTTTCTCCAGGATTATTTTAATAGAAAGTAACAACAACAAACTAAATCAAGGTCTATCCGTGAAACTACCCATTTATCTTCAATGCAAAAATGAAAAGGTAAAGAAAACTATAAATCAAGCCTCAAAGCTGGTTTATGCTGTAGTATAGGCTAAATGATTGCTATAACTTGAACAGTTTAATTTAGATGCTTAACAAGTGTACAGTGGGCTGTAATCGCACAAGTGGGTGAAATAACTGATCTTCTGAACCTGACCCTTCACCTATGATTGGAGTTGTGGAAACTGTGGGCGAGGAGAGCGGACCAGAGGTCAGCCACTGTTGCAACACAAGGAGCGTCGCACCAACAACGGGGGCAGAGATCATTCGGGAACAGTCTTCGCAACAGCTGGCAAATGACAAAACTTCAAAGTGACATATTAGAGAATGCTACAGTTTTCTTATGAAGCCAGGTTTGCATCATAAAAGCTAAAGCTTAGCTTTGAGCACAGATGGGTTTTTCAAAACGTTTTGCGGCGGCTCGCATGCTGAACTTGAAACAAAACCGCAGGAACGACTTGGCATCTGAGTCAGCAGCCCTCGCCGCCCCCAGATTAATGCAACGCTGCTGGGATCACAACCACTTCACACACTGGCAGGCTGAAAAAGGGGGGAAGACAGTGTCCCTGCTACATCTGGTCCCTCTGCATTCCGCGCTAATGGAGAAAAGATTCATAGGCCACTTCATACGCCTGCATCCCAACCACTTCAGAGTGGCAGAACGAGAAGTAATAGAGGAAAAAGTGAGGGAGGGGAATCTGGAGAGACAGGGGAAAAAAGAGGAAGGGAGTAGGGTGAAGTAAAAAAAAAAAAAAAAAAAAATAGACGGAGATAATATGTCTTCCCAACAGCTGGTCTCAGACACATTCCAGAGTGATGGAAAGCAACTCAATTCCAGCACAGCAGGTCAAAATTCTCGAGGTGAGCACACGCACGCACACGCACGCACATGCACACACGCACACACACACACACACACACACACAGTTTGGAAAAAGGAAAACAGGTCACTTTACAGATCTGCCTGCTCAGAGCACTGAATCCACAAACGCTCTCTGGAGTACACGGACATCACATCAAACCATGCGTCAGAGCCAACAAACGTTATTCTGTTACTCTGTAAAAAATCTGACTAAACGCTATACATCAGAGCCAGATTTACATTTCAGCTATGAACGCATAACTCCCCGAGGGGGGAAACTGTGAACAATTCTTTTGCTCAGTTTTGGGGAGAGGAAAAACAGACTTGTTATTTGATGTATCTACATTGCTTTAGGCCATTCGGTTATTAGATTTGAGCAGGTGCGCTGCTTGAAATTTAATTTCTCCTTAATTCCATTCCCAGAGTAAAGCAACGGTTCACTCGTGACGACCCAGCATGAGGCCTAGGCCACACGTCCTGAAAAACAGTTGGTATTTATCAAGGTTCAAGCCAGAATCACTTTCCAGTGCAAATATGAGCAGAGATCCACCATCTCTGGCTCACAGAGGGGTGGACGTTTCCTGAGGTAAAGATATCATCTGTTGCTGGGCATGAAAACATTGGCTAAAGATTGCATGCTTTTCAAAATAAACAGCCCTCAGTGCTGCATGCATTATTAAATGTGCACCCAAAAACCATGCAGTCAAGAAAATGTTTTTTTTTTCTTTCCAAAAGAAGCAATTCTTGCTGACATTCAATAACAAACAGATCTATCTATCTATCTATCTATCTATCTATCTATCTATCTATCTATCTATCTATCTATCTATCTATCTATCTATCTATCTATCTATCTATCTATCTATCTATCTATCTATCTATCGCACTGTTTTTTGCTTTTAAAATATAAAGTTTAGGAGTTTTTTGTACATGAGAAGCAAGCAACTGTTGTTATGATTGAATCATTAAACTACAGTATCAAATCAAACACAAACTATTTAATTTAGAAATGAAACATGGCAGATTTTCTCTGGAACTTTGTTCCAATTGTTACAGGAAAATGTTGCATTTTTGATACATCAAAAATATAAAAAAATAGAATAAAACAGATTTGATATTCAAGAGTTCACAATTGCTAGACATTATTAGGAGGTTTGGCATGCTGTCCCAGAAGAGAACCCTGAGCTCGGAGATAATTGGGCCCAGGGCTCCCGCCTGGTTAGTTAGCATATAAGGGAGTCAGAGATCAGGTAGGTCTCGAGAGCTCACCCTGAAAAAGGAGGAAAAGTTGGAGATGGGGTGGAAGAGGGGATTTTTCCAAATTGAAGATAAGGTAGTATGGTGAAATCTGTCTATTTATAGTCTATCTATAGGCTTGAATTGATCTGATCGGATTATTGCCGATTACGAATGAGAGACCAGCTATGATCAATTGCATCATGTACTCCTCTCAAAATTAGTTTGTAAAATTTCATTAAGAAACCAAATATTAAAATCATTGATATCCCTAACTGTACATTAACATTTTTAGTTCAATTGAATTTTTATTTAGTTAAAATTTTACCTAAACTGCACTTTTTTTCTAATGTTTTCAATATTTTATACATACATACACATACACGCGCACACACACTAAACTCCAATATAATAAACTATTTATCTTTTAGTAAATCCATCACATGAAAGAAAACCAGGCTTGTCAGGCGAGTCTTCAAAGATCAAGAGGACATCTTACCAGATAATGACTGTGGATCTGCTCCTGGTCTGTGGTTGACCAGCTCATACTGGAAGGCTGTGATTTTTCGGCTGATGTCCCTTTGAGGCACAGCTTCGATGAAGAGCGCCCCATCATGGATGTTGAAGCAGTGCACTTTCCCCTCGGCCTGATCCCCTTCGCTGAGGAGCAGTCGCAATTTTCCCAGTCTGTCAAGGTAGATGTGGGTCCCGCTGGACTCCTTGGAGGGTTTGATGCAGACGGAGAGAAGAGACGCTGCAGGGGACAGCGTGTTTGGCCGCAAGTTGACGATGATTGCGCCAGTGGGGTACAGCCACTCCAGGAACCCCTGGGCGCAGCGGAGATACACCTGCTCCACATCCCGAGTGTGTCCCTCATGGGTCAGTCCACTGCAAGAAGATGGAGACAAGACAAGAGGTATGAGGTCCAGGCATGGGATGATAAGTGGTTTCAAGGTTGACCGTGGTTTGGAAACAAAGGTTTTAAATCTGCAAAAATCCCACAGTTCCGATGGTATATGCAAGTTTTTTAATGTGCTTTTACAACTATTTTATTTAGTTTATTCAGGCATCTTCAGCAGCAAAGGACCCTAACACATCAAAAGCTACCAATCAGCTAATAAAATTGCACAAATAAATCTGTGTTTTTGAAACTAATGTAGATAGCAGAAGACAATGAGTTTTTTTAATTATTAAGCCTGACATATTTACAGTTTTTAAATGTTTCTTAAAATAAAATATATTGTGTTAAATGAAAAAAAAAAGGTTTCTCTTTCTAGCCAGACATTTAAAAAACATATTTTAGAGCCATAATCACAATTCCCTGATAATTTTATCCATAGTTATCATACTGTCAGAAACTTGTACTGGCCCATGCCTTGGTCTGCTACAAAACTGACAGTATTTTACATGGCGGAGTCCTAAACTAAACCTCTCAAGGGACTGAACTGAAACACTTCACATAAAACACATTGAAGACTCAAATTCACTCGAAAACATTAGCATTTAGCTAATAATATCCTAATAATTGTCTTAAACATTTCTAATAAGCATACAACTACACTACATACAAGCATTGTACAGTATATTTTAGACAGGCTGTACTTTTTATCAGTGAGATGATGGGCAAGATAATTCCAATATAAAAGACAGACTAGAACATTCATTAAATCAGCACTAACAAGCACTTATTTTGCACAATATATCCTCTTAAATTTTCACAAACAAATGTATTTTAGACTTTGAAACAAATGCAGAGCTGCAAATTATTTTGAGAAGCATATTTACTAATTGTCTGCGAAATTGTGTGGGGGAAATTCAGGAATAAACAAAAAATATCTGGGGGACAAAATAAACTATAAATCATGACAAAATGTACATTTCAGACAGCATTGTGTTCAAAATTAAATAGATTTTTTAAAGTTAGCACAGAATAAAGTCTTGTGAACAATTTATCTTATATTATAAGCATATTCCATTTTTATTAACATTTTTTTAAGTCATTCGTTTTTTAATCCATGTAAAATTGTGGTTTAAAACTCCTGCTTCCATAGTTGAGAGCAACACCCATACCTCAAAGTCCAACACTAATAAATGATAAATACTGCCAACTTCTGCCTCATATTGATCATCTGTTAAACTCTGACATAAAACACAGCATGGAGGAAAAAGTTTAGTTCTGTTTCATTGCAGCTTGAATCAAAATGAAGCAAACAATAAAAGTCCAGCACTTAAGTGATCTGATAAATCAAGCAATGTCAATTTTACATGAAACACAGTAAATATGACAAAAATTATGACATTCTTAGTTCAAGCTTACATGACAAGTCTGTACTAAAATAGTTTCATAAGGGTTTGCCTTTATTTGAAAGGTTCTGAATACAGAAGACACTGAGTGAAGCATCCACGTTTACGAAGATCAATGAAAATGCCTCAAAACAGTGCATTATGAATTAAAGGCCAGTAGTTGGCAATGCCACATTTTAAAGAAACCAAGTTTGCACAATATATCTGACTATATCGATATCTGCCCATAAATTATATTTTTAATGTTATCATTATTAGTCTTTTAGCAAAATTAGGCCAATATCTTTAAACTGATAAATGTATTATTTCTGTTGGTTGAACAATTTCACAAGCTTTCTAGCTGACAAAAAAATTAAATAAATATGTTTATTGGCTAATATAATGGCTATCTGCCTCCAAACATAAGTTATCGGTCAAAAATTCCATATTGGTGGGTCACTAAAAGAAACCCTTGTACACACACAGACTGAACACTTATTCATCTCACATTTTAGTTGAGAAATCTGTTAAAAATCAGAAAAGCTGAGGAATAATGTGTAAAAACAAAACAAAAAAAATATCAGTCTACGACTGGTAAAAAGATCCATTTTATTTGATTAGACTCTTTTTAGTGCCAGATGAAATATGTAATCCAAGATTCTACTTTGTCCTCCATTCTGGAGGAATTCTGTTCACTGAGTTCAATCATTCTAAATCTGGCTTATCCATGACCCTTCCAAAGTGAGCAAAACTACTCTCTGGAAACAATCACCTTAACATTGATGCCTTAAAATTCTGAAAAGGAAATGATAAGCAGATCTCTGGGTTTAGAAATAAAGCAGTAGGGCTACGCAATATATCAGCATTATTAAACTATTGCAAATGTGCATATTGCAATACACATATATCACAATGGTTTAGAAAAAAATGAGTAAATTAATACAAAAGTATCTTAGAGTGCCTGCATAAAGCACCTCTGAATTGTAGTACATCTAAAAGTGCATCTCTGAAAGCAAGTAAAGTGGACATGCTGTTTTATTTTGCCCGAAATGTGTAATGATTTTATATATGCTAAAATACGACAAAGCAATCAAGCCATGGATTGCGAGAAATAAAGCAGCAATAGCAGCACCACTTAATGTTTGTGTTTTCCTGACTGTTTTTATTTAAGCTAATAAAACTTTACCACTGGAGCAAAGGGGTGGTGATTTGTTTTAGTTTTGTTTACTACGGTTAATGTCTGCTTGTTTCATGGCTGTTCACTTTCAGCAGTTTAACCTAAAAGAGAATGAAACATTGGGGTGTCCATGATAGAAGTCTTCTCACCAAGTTTTCAGAACAACAAATAATATCATGACTTCTAGTTGATTATTTGGTTTTTAAAGTGGCTAATAGGAAGAGCAACGGCCTCTTCATTACGCTTATTTTACCAAAATAAAATATGATCATGCCTTGATTTTTAATTTTTACATTAGGACAAAAGGTCTAACTTTGCGTAAAAGTCTTATCACTTAACAGAAATATTATACAGTATAAAGTCATAGTGCTATGGAAAAAGAATTAATATTGTGTATGACTCCCATGATCTTGGAGGACTGCATCCATACATCTCTGCCATTCCAAATGACTTTATTAATATGTTATTTAAGTCATTGCAAAGAAAGTGTTCCAGAAGGAATCCCAGAGTTCATCAAGGTTTTTTGGATTCATCTTCAATGCCTTCTTCATCTTACTCCTGACATGTTTAATAATGTTTATGGCCGGTGACTGGCCTGGCCAATACTGGAGCACCTTGACCTACTTAGCTTTCAGGAACTTTGATGTGGAGGCTGAAGTATGAGAAGAAGCGCTATCCTGCTGATCCTTTGCCCTCTCCTGTGGTTTGTAATGAAATGCACAAATGTCTTGATACCTCAGGCTGTTGATGTGGACATTCACTCTGCAGATCTCTCGCATGCCCTCAAACTGAATGTAACCCCAAACTATGATTTTTCCTTCACCAAACTTGACTGATTTCTTTGAGAATCTTGGGTCAATGCAGGTTCCAGTAGGACTTCTGCAGTATTTCTGATGATTGGGATGCAGTTCAACAGCTGGTTCATCTGAAAAATGATCAACTTTTCCAAATGATCAACTAGAAGTCAAGTTATTATTTGTTGCTCTTACAACTGGGATTGACGACAAGACTTCTGTCAGGTAGTGTATTCTGTTACATAATCCTATCACATATAACATTTAGCATGCTAATACATATTGCATTTTTCTTTAACATTGCACAGCCTTACAAATCAGCCATCAAACACAATTCTAATATTAAACTGCTCAAATTTATTTACTTTTTTTGGAAGGAAAACCAGAAGTTGACTTATTTCAGTTTGCTGAAGTGCTTCCAACTGAAACGGAATATTAAGTGGGGTGGAGCTTTCTTTTTGCACATCATTCCCTCATGGCAAACTAACAAAAAGGGGTGTGGTTAAGAAAATCATAGCTGCAATGTCAAAAGAGAAGGACCGCCACTTCAAATGTGGAAGCAAATGGTCAGACTTTGATTCAAAATTACCAAAACAAAAACATATTTCAAGGTTTTCAACTTGCACAGATTAATTATTCTCTTTAAAAATAACAATTTGTGCTAGCAACATAGACATTACACATTTTGATTTCACACTGTCTTTAAACACATCAACCCATATTGGTTAGTAGCAAAATTACGGCATCCCACACTCGCACCTAAATAACGTCGGTTGGATCTTTTGTAGGGCTTTACTTCAGTGGTCTTTTATTCTGTGAATCACAGCAAAGGAAACTTCAAACATTAGGGCGATTGTTGTGAACAGTCTGCATCAGACTCGAGTCCAAAAACTGAAGCTCATAGGAAAGAAAGGCTTTTCTCAGAGCAGGAAGAATGAAGTTAATGTCTTTTCAAACAAGGTGTTAAGACCCACGCGCAAGGCTTGCTGCATGACCCGTCACGTGCAGGCATGTGCGCACACACATACACATTAACCGTCTCTCATTTTCCCCCTTCTCTCTCATTTCCAAGGTTTTGGCAAGCTCCAGCCACTGGCATTTTGCCGTGGGCAGGATTTTTGAAACTTAAGTCAATGGTTCCTTGGACACACAGGCCTCTCTGCAGAGACAGTAGCCGAACCCGGAGCATGCAAGTGCAAATGCAGGTCACGCAGCGAACCTCCCCTCGCCTTTCAACTCCTCAAAAAGACGAGGAGCTGCATGTCCGGGCAGCAGTCCTGCCGCTGTCCACCGGCCACACAAAAGGCTCTCTCCACTACTTTTTTAGACATCATCTGCGGTTTCCGCGCCTCAAGTCTGCGGCCCGCTGTCAGTTAGGCAGAAAATGAGCCATCTGCTTCTCAACCCTCCAGCGGTTCTTCAATTAGAGATAAATTAAGGCCTGCTGCAAAAGCAGGGTCCAGATTCAACTCTTCCAAAATGAATGAGGAGGTGAGGAGCAAAACTCCTGTGGAGCCTGGGGTGACACATGTGCAGAGCAGACCCGCAAGCTGCCGTGCCCTCGTTCATAACGGCTCCTCTTTAATTAAGAGCATTTGAAATCCCGCTCGGCCGTAATGAGAGGCTGAACTCAGACCTGGCAAATCAACACCAGATTATGGCTGAACAGTCACTGTATTATTACTGTAAAAAGACTTCACAGAAACCCCAAATGTGTCATGTTTGAGGAATTTTCGATGATGGAATTGAGCCACTGCTGAGGAATAATACCAATGAAGAAATGTGGTGGGGAAATCAGTAGCTTAATATCTTTCAGAACTTTAAGCATGAAGGATGTGGAAGCCATCTTGACCTAATAGGACTCCATACAAAAAAAGCTGCTAGAATTTGTTTTGTTTTTCCATTTATGATGCAGTGCCTGAGTGTGTAGGCAATGGCTCATTCATTTAGTTAAACTGTACTGTATAAAACCAACCCCCCCAAAAAGTAGTATGGTTTGCATATTATATGCGAGTCGTTAACTTGGGTTAGGACAAACCAGTGAGTAAAAATGAAATCACTGCTTCAGACAGCTTCTGAATTCAGGTTAAGCCAGATATGTACAACACAAGATGTTGTATTTTTGTTTTCCAGCACAGTTATCTTACCATCTTTTTTTATTAGGTCAAATATTTGAACATTTCAATATATATTAGCACACATTTAATTGAGAAGCAAAAACAACATAATATTACACCTTCCTTTAGTGACTAAAATACAAGCAAAAAACAAACTAAACTAAAAGTTGTTAGAAAAACTGCTTAGTTCTTTCTTTAAAATATGATGGATTTCCATATCATTCAAGTATAAAATCACTAATAGATTAGTTTTCTAGTGTAAATGAGTATGCTACATAAAATTAAGCTAAATAGAAAGACAAATAAAGAAGATAGTAAATACAAGCTCAACAATATCACTTTACCAAAAAAAAAAAAAAAACTGGCCCTAATACTAAAAGTAGCTAAATATTCCACACCTTAATGCTAAAAATGGTGTTCATAGACTAATAATAATATTAATATATTATTATTATTAATAATAATAATAATAATAATAATAGCATAATATTCATTATCTCTCTTTCTATTCGCTCATTGAATAGTTCAAGGAGTTAAATCTCTATCTTCTTTTTACTAAATGAAACTGCATTTTACTCTAAATGGGTAAAAAAGGATTAATATAGATGTTTAAAGAGCGTCTCACCTGCCCCTCCAGCTGCACTGATCACTTGAGTACTGGGAGCGCGCAATCCGACACAGAAGCACAACCGACAGCAAATACGCCAAGAACGGCGAGAGCATGTTTGTCCGACCGCGGTCTCCTTCTCCCCAAGCGAGATACTATACAACTCTGCGGTGCAGGTGTGAAAGCAAAAGGTCCAGCATCGGTATGTTCTCTACATCGTGTTTTTCTTTAGTATCGCTTCGCTTTCTAGCCCGTTATTTACTCGAAAAGCGCTTCTAAAGCCGAAAGTCCGAGAAGCGCGCTCGTTCGCTCAGTCCATGTCGCGCACACTGAGCAGCAGTGAAGAGCTGAGGAATCCGAGCGCAGAGCCGCTCGCTCAACTTTGAAGATCGCGCACGCGCACTCAACGCCTGTAAATTACTCGAGAGGAGGCGAGTTTCTTTAGCGGTTCTCTGAGCTCGGATTCCTCTGCGCATCATCGCCAGCTGACCGACGCAGGACGCATGCGCATGAGTTCATGTTGAAATATTAACAACTGTCCTCACCCTCACCCAAGTGGTTTAAAAACTTTATGGAATTCTTTATTGTGTTGAACACAAAAGATGTTTTGAAGAAAGCTCAAAACATATAAATATTCAAATTTTATTTGTTAACAAAGGTTAATGATGCAATTTTAGTCCATAAAATGCATGACAAATTTTTTTTATGCAACAATGTTAAGGGAGGAGCATATATTAAATGCTTTTCTATTTTTAGACTTCGAAATCACTTTTATATACATTTTAATCTTTTTCTAGTACCACTTTTCTGAGAGGTTTACTTTTTGCAAACTTACATTTGAATATGTAAAATTTACATATAAATAAAATCTTTGTTATCTTTAAAAAAAAAAAAAAGCCCAAATCACATATTTATAAGATAAGGAAAATGTTTTCAAAATATTATAAGCAATAAAAGTTTCAACATTAATCAAAAATGTTTTGTATATTGGCAAGACCAAAATAAACGAAGAAATAAAGTTTTCTAATTTAATATAAATTTTCCATTGTTGTAGAAATATATATTTTTCAGGATACATTTTATAAAGTAATTTAAGTTATATTTATTTAGCCTTATTTGTAATGGGGGGAAATGAGTTGATGACCATACTTGAGTCCAGTTTTTATTGTTAAAGCTATGTTCCAGTAAAAAACAACACATGGTATCTTCACATATCTTCTTTTAGTATTATAGATCATTTTGTGATTATTAGGCTTAAATCCAGAGAAACAGACAAAGCCGACTGAGGCCTGTTTAGGTTTAGGAGGACAAACTGAAAGAGCTGATGTACATGCACTGATATTGTGCAGCATATCAGGTGATGGTTACATTAATATAATAAATTCTTGTAAAGTAATAGGAATTTAATGTAAATAATGTTCCTTCATTATCAAATAATTTAGTAACTATATCAGACTGCTGTTAAGCCAATAATGAAAGAATAGTGACTTAATTCTATACAAGATATTGGCATTATTCCAAATAAGAAAACTATGTGGGGAGAAGTTGTTTATAAATTAGCCTCCATGACGTAAGCAATTGTTGATATTTTGAGAGTTTGATTAAGTTTTTCAATTTTATAATTACACATTAAAATAATTATATGAGAGAAAATGAAACAGGGGATAATATTCTAGATAGATAAGTTACTTATAAGAAATTCATTATTAGTCAGGGGTTGCCACAGCGGAATGAACCAATTTATCCAGCGTATGTTTTATGTAGTGGATGGTCATGTCTTTTCACTGTGGGGGAAACCCGAGCACCCTGCGGAAACCCACGAACTCGGGGAGAACATGCAGCTTCCACACAGATATGCTGACTTACCCAGTCGAGGCTTGAACCAGTGACCTTCTTGCTGTGAAGCGATCATGCTACCCTCTGCACCACCGTGATGCCCCTTATAATTCATTCATTCGTTCATTCATCCTTTCATTCATTCATTTTCTTTTTGACTTAGTTCCTTTATTAATCCGGGGTCCCCACAGCGGAATGAACCGCCTTATTTCCAGCACATGTTTTACGAAGCGGATGCCCTTCCAGCTGCAACCCATCTCTGGGAACTTATTGTCTTATGCAAGTAATTTTAAATTACTATTTAGGGAATTAAAATGAATAAAATTTAGACCATCTTTTTCTATTATGCATTCAGCAATACTGATGTTTTAATATAATAAATTTAGTTTTTCCAAATAAACTGTCAACTTATAAAGAAAAAAAAAAGTATAAAAGTCAATGGTTACATGTTTATAATTTTTTAACTCGAAAACGTGCCTTGGACTGATTTATTCTGATAAATCCCTTACCCAAAGAGCACGACACATTATTTAAGCAACTCCTGAGCACTTTCTGTTTTGTGTTTAACAGAATAAACATAACCAAACTGGATTGGGACATGAAAGGGAATGATGATAGAATTCTCAATTATGTGCAAACTATTTAACAAACTACCTTTAACTTACCTACTTACTTGCACTGAAGTGCTGAAACCTACATCCTAAAGTTTTTACTCTCTATCAGGTCAGAGGGTTTATTTATAATTATTTTATCACAATAAAGGACTGCTTTCAAATTTTTGGCTTTCTCAGGAGCAGACGTTGCCATCATTGGACTTAAACTTAGAGAGCAGCAAATAGAGTACATCAAATAATTTGTGTTACAATGCTAGTTGCTCAAATAATAAAAGAAAAAACTAAACAATAGTGTCATCAAGACTTTCAAAAAAGGGGAAACAATGAGTGAGACTATTAACGCCAGTCAGAAGAGAGAACCAAGTCAAATTTACTGTCCCACCCATAAACACTGCATTAGAAGCCAGAGGTCCAAAGTTTGCCCCATACAAGAGCTCATTTGCTTTATTTTGACTGCTATGCCATCATAAACTGTGAAAATAACCTATCAAAAAAGGCTTTAAAACCAACTAAAATCCTCTGTTGGCTGTCACTTCAGTGTGACTTCTGCTAATCAGTAATGGCCAATACTAACAAATATTGTTCATGAGTTCAACATCTAGCTGTACAAGAAAACAGACAATCTGACCTAAGTGAAGTAATAGTTACAATAAACAGATTTTTTTTTAATGATATTTATGTAATTTGTATTTTAAATATACATTTTTTCCCCCAACATTTCTTTATTTTAAATGTTGAGGAAATACTTTATGCATCAAAAAGTGCTCATTATTAAGTGTTAAAAAGTTTTATTTTAATCTCCTAATAAAAATATAATTAAGCGAATAACTTCATAAAGTCTGAACGCCTCACATAATTGGTACGTTTTTTTTTTTTGTTTTTTTCTAATTTGATGCACACATCATGCAATACATACGTGAATACATATGAATATACACAAGTTTTTTTATTTTTTTATTTTTAATCTAAATATGAAAAACTGAAACTAGCCAAATTTAAACCAAATATAGAGCCTAATAATGTGACCGATGTAACATTGAGCCAGCTACTCTATCTCATATGTTTTGGGCTTGTTCAAAATTAAAGAAAATCTGGCAGCTAATATTTAAATTTCTCTCGGACACATTAAATACCTATATTGAACCTGAGGCCATAATTTCAATTTTTGGGATCACACCACAGTCCTTATGTTTTAACAAAAGCAAGATAAATGTGATTGCCTTTGCTACGCATTTAGCTAGAAGTTTAATATTGCTGAAATGGAAGGAAAAACTTTCTCCAACCTTTAAGTAATGGCTTATGGAACCCCTACACCACCTGACTTAAGAAAAAAAAAATGATATAGTGTAAGAGGCCGTACTGATATGTTTTTTTCTAATCTGGCAACCTGTTTTAGATCACATAAAGAAAATGGACCCACCAGTCAGTTTAAAAGAGTAGAACCTTTCCTTGTTTTTTTTTTTTAAGTTTTAATTTTTAATAAGAACCTACATGTATATGTGTTCAACAGGTTTTGTTTGTTGTGTAAAACAAAAAAGAAAAAGTTGCTGAACCTGACACCTGTCAAAAGCATTTAATCAACGTTTTAAACGTTTCTAATACTTGGATTTAAGATCCAAACAGACCTGTGTGTTATTTATTTTAAAAAAAGATCAATGAAATTAATGGTAACACTTTTTAATTTGATGGTTCATTTGAGAATTAGTAGACTGTCTGCTTAATATTTGTTGATACTGTTTCTTCAACAGACATTTAACACACTATAAGAAACTTTGCAAGTACATGTCAACTTACACTAACCCTAACCAAACAGTCTACTTATAATCTAATGAGAATTATTTGAAAATTTAAATTTAACAAATGGGCCATCAAAATAAAGTGTGACCAAAATAATTACATTGAATGCCCTCTTTAACATGACTTGCAGCAATGCTACAAGCTTTACACATCTGTACACATTTTAAATAAAAGTAAATTATTATCATTTAACTGTATCTACTTGACAGATCTTATTCTCCATCCAATTCAGAAGTTAACCTTTTTGATTTTGAATGTAATGTAGGGCACACCTTTTGTAAAGCTGCTTTAGAACAAAAATCATAGTGAAAAGCTCTATAACATTAATCTTCAAAGCAATTGAATTAGTAGGTGTTTTTGCTAATCTTCTCTGTAGACCAGAGGTCTCCAACACTGTTTCTGGAGATTTCAGTTGTTACCCTGATCAAACACACCTGTCTGTAATTATCAAGTACTGTTTCAGGTGTTAATTAATTGCTTCAGCTGTGTTCTCTGCAGAAAGGCAGATCTTCATGAATAGGGTTAAGGATGTCCTGGAAGGAGACTAAGCTGTTTTAAGCTGTGGCTGAGCCATAGGTGGACGTTCATAGTGGCGTTGGTGCCACTTCTGCATTGTTTGGAATGACTGTCCTGTTGAAAATGCTCTGGACTGGGTTTTCATTATGGTAAGGATATCTCTGTCTTCTGCTTCACGGTAAACTCTGATTGCTCCACTGGTGTTTCATCTTCAGGATGGTAGATGATGAGCGCCACATTGGTTTCCAGCAGACATGATGCTTGGATTTGAGGAATTGATAAATATAGAGAATTTAGTTTGTCACAGTCTAAAAGATTGGTCAAAGCTCCAACTGAACCATCTCAAAGAGTATTCAGCAAAACTAAAATGATTCTGACATAAATTGCACAGAAGATGTATTACAAACAGTGCAGTGTGGATTGATGTGGCAAAAAATAAGGCTGCAACATGAAATTGGGTATGGAGGAGTCATTACAACAACAACTATTATTATTATTACTACTACTAAGGTAACACTTTACAATATGGTTGTATTAGTTAATGTTAGTAATAATGCATTTGCTAACATAAACAAACAATGAACAATCCATATACTATAGACCAATTCCAGCGTTATGGGTGTAACATTTGCAATAAAAATTCAAAACATAAATTCACATAGAAGGTAAATTAACATTATATTGAAATATGTGTTTATATCTTCCAAAACTGCTAACTACAGATTTGTAGGGTCAGAAAAATATCAATCTGTAAACAACTTTTAGGTTTTAAATAAGGAAAATTAACATTTGTTATGCATGTGACTAAAAAGTCTTCGAGTTTACAGTATAAGGCAAACTTTGTAAAAATTCTGTGAATTAATCTGCACAACCCAAAAGAAACAATGCTAATCAAAAGGATTTAAGAAAAAGCTTTGTTATGGATGTGACAGATGTGAATTTGCCACTTGTGTGACTTTGGTAAATCAAATATGATTGTTTGAAAACATTAACAGAGAGACATTTTAGAGTATTTTTTACTGTACTGTAAAATACAAGTCTACATAGACACAGAAAGGGTTTCAATATTTTGCTGAAAACTTTTTTTTTTAAGGTTGACATTTGCATGGAATTGCTCTATGGTATTTGTTCATGCTAGTTACTGTTACAGAAAATACAGTTAAAAATACAGTTGTCCATTGATAATTCACAGTGCAATAACGTTGGCAAGTAAGACCTCGGATGTTAATAATGCATTAGTAAATGTTGAATTATGATTTATAAATGCTGTACAAGTATTGTTTATATATGTATTTCATGTTAGTAATTGCATTAACTAATGAACCTTTTTGTAATGGGTGACCATTATTAGTTATACCAGTTACTGTAATTAAATTTTTTTTCCACTGAAAAGTTGTCACGCTAGTAGACAAGGATGGTTATTTTTTTAGTTTTATTCAAAACAATGCACTTAATTAAAGTGAGGAAGTGGTAGAGTTTTGTCAGAGCTGTTAGAGATCTTCTTCAACAGCTTGTAATGTAAACATCTGATGTTCTTAATGTAAATGGCAGATCTTCTACACCATGTAACCCTTCCCTTGATCAGTGTGAAGGATCTGAAGGCATATAAGGGATGTCCATGGAAAAAGAGGAGAATACGAAGGTTAGGACAACCATCCGAATTCAATGTTGGTGAGGAATGTGAGGATAAGGTGAGCTTTTATAGTGTCCTTGACAATGTGGAACAGGTGCAGGTGATTAGAATGCCGGTGAGGGTTCTTTTTTTATATTCTTTTTTTATAAGGTGATGTTGTGGCGCAGTAGGTAGTGCTGTCGCCTCACAGTAAGAAAGTCCCTGGTTCGAGCCTCGGCTGGGTCAGTAGGCATTTCTGTGTGGAGGCAAAATGAACGAATGAATGAATATTCTTTATTATTGGTTTAGGTCATTTAAATATTATTACTTATAATCTACTTGCGCTGCTTTAAATAAATTCAACAGTTCTATATTAATCTATTCTGAGAAGCACAGTATTATATTTGGCACAGGATATGTATATTTAAACTAAAGAAGAGCATTATTTATCAAGACAATTCCACGTTTAACAAAAAAATAGACAAATTAGTTCAAGACATTATATAAATTCATAATAAATTCAAAGATGTTGAGTAATTTATTTAGTTTTTGTTATTCACATATTTTACATAGAAACTGATTTATTCAACCAAAGAAGGTTTTGTTTGTCTTACAATTTACCATGCTTAAGAAATAAGCTTAAACATTTTAGAAATGTAAGCCAGTATGAAATATAGTGTCATTAATTTGAAGAGTTGTTTTTTTCATGTATTTAAATTTAAAGTGTTATTTTTTTTACTGCTTGATTAGAATATTTAAAGAATTAATAGTTTAATTTCTATTGTGTTGAGATTTATGTAAGTTTCTAGTATCTAAAGGACTAAAGTGGTAACTTAAATTTAGTCATTTAATTACTTGAGTAATGACGTTGCTTTTCAGACAAAGCAATTAGAAGAGTCATTTAAACACAATTTTAATTATTTAATTAATCAATAATTACTTTTTTGAAGTAATGTACCTGACACTGGGTGTAACCTTTACAAAAGATTTTTGCTATCTTAAAGGATTCATATTGGCCTCCGGACCCTATGTCCATTACAATGGACATCACATGTCAGCCTTTTGTGGTTCCTGAGCATTTCATCAAATTTAAAACCTTTTTGTGAAAGTGGACGATTGTCATCCAATCAAATGGTGGTAAGACTTGACATGTTGTAATTTTGAAACAGTTCACTACACTGAAAAACAATATGTCATCACTGCACCCCAGACACAAACGTATGACACATTTACAATGTTTTTATTCTGATTTATTGACACTTTTGCCGATATTTCATAGATTATGTAAAAAGAGGAATTGCACTTACTAAATAGAGTTTAAAATTTTTTGTAACTTTGCAAGTTTAGATCAGAAATGTTTCTAATATGTCTGTCCATTAGGATGGACAATGAGTTTACGATCTGTTACTGAAATAAACTCTCCAGTAATGCTGATTGAACTGTTATATATATATATATATATATATATATATATATATATATATATATATATATATATATATATATATATATATATATATATATATATATATATATATAATTTTTTTAAAGTTTTTAAAAAAATACTCGTACTGATTCATTGCTGAAAATGTCACATGCAGAATATTCAGATCTTGAATTTCCTGAGCGTATAACAAATGGTAATATCTCAGATGTGGACATTATGTGGAGTAATAAGGAAGATGAAGACAAAGTTCGGTATAAACAAGGTGCAATCTATCGAACAAAACCCTCAAAATTAAAGTAAAAATGTTACAATCTTAATGTTTGTGATTTAGAAAAAAAAAAATCAAGATTATATCAGCAATCATGTATGTTTTTTTTTAGTAATTTATTTGGTATAATGTTGTAAAGTATTCTGACCTAATGTCCAATGAAATGGACAAACAATAAATGTACTTAATGGGTGTTGAATGTTGATTTATTATAATTTGGTCTCATTTATAGGAGCCAAGGACTGTAAAAACATACTTTTACATTTTAAGAAACTTTTTTACAGACAATTTTGAAACATAATTCAGGTCTGAAGGGGTTGAAAATGAGCAGGTACACTACCATACTTTTTAGGCATTATATGTACCTTTTAAGTTACCATTATGAGCCATTTACAAATAGTGATAAATTCAGTAACTTTATTTTGAGGAGTCAACAAACTAGCATCATAGCTAATTTGGCTTTTACACATAAACATCGCTTTTCAAGAAAATATGTGAATCGAGTTTTTCCAAAGAAATGTGCTATTCTTTTCTTTCGTCATCTTTCGATGTTCAAGAAACCCGTTAGACAGGAGAAACTAGACAGTTACTTTAGACAGGTTTCACAATGTGATTGAGAGCTGTTTGTGACTGTACTTGTTTTTTAATACAGACACACTGCCGGCCTACCACTGCCTCTCAGGATCATCCCAAAACTTAAACCTGAACAATGTGCATGTCAGGACAGGCCAACCACAGCACAGAGACACCTGCAGATGGTTCCTCCTATTATTCCCTCTCTGTGTGGCGACAGATCTTCTATAACACGACGCATGTGTACAGTATGTAAACACTTCATTTATACAGTTCATCTTGGGCTTCATAATCCTCAGTGGAGCTCATGAAAAGCCACATTTCTGACTTCTGATTGCTAGAAATGATTGTGTTTAGCATTTGAGGAGCTCATTCTCTGTTTTGGCTGACTCTGCCTCTCTGTGTTTACTTAAAGGAAGAAACGAAAATGAAAACTCTGTCACTGTTTATTCACTCAAATGTCAATCTAGACTTAAATGCTCTTATTTTTCCATGGAAGACAGAAAAAGACATGGTTCTTCATGTTGCTATTGACTGCAGAGTTCCAGTTAAACGTTGTAAACTATCAGATACAAAGGAAGCTGTCAATGGGATGGCACCTTTTCAAAATGGTTTATTTTTGCATCCATCCATGGTTGAAAATAAATGTTCTGTTTTGAAGTAGAAATTAAAAAAAATCATTGGATTTACAATTTATTTTAAAGGTGAGTTGATGCAAACAGATTATATGGGATGAATTTAAGCAAACAAATTACATTTAGTTATGTTTAACTTTGTTATAAGTTTAGCCTAAATATAAAAAAAATAATAAAAATAAACTTAGTAGGTAATTTATTTACAAATAGTCAATAATTATCATAAAATGATCTTTATTTTGTTTAAAATTAAAAGTGTAAATTACTCAAACAAAAATTGGGAAAAATCGACAAGTTAATATGTTGAGAAAAGGGTGTCAAAATAAATTTCACTTTGTAAGAGAGACAGCAAGTAATGTAAATAATCACAAATAGATGGCAAGTAACTCATTGAGTTGAACATAAAAACTAAAATAATATCATCTTGTAAAATGTACTGGTGAACTGTAAAATATGCTAGGTTCCACACAATCGATTTGTGTCGGGACAACATGAAAGAAGTAAGTTAAATCAATCACTTTAACAAATTTAGGTGGCTTAAACAATTATCAATTAAGTTGTCCCCATAAAAACTCAAGAATTTTATTGATTTAACTCATTTTAATAAAATAGTTTGAACAAACAATGTTTTTTTTTCTTTTTGAGTGAATGATTTTTATATACAACTAAAAGATCTGTACAAAATACAACATAAAATGTACAACTTAATGGAGCCTTATGTACCATTTTATTTTGAGCATTTTATTGTCTGTGTAGAAGCTGTTTGCTCATGAAAATCAACAGAGGCCAAAAGTTCAAAGTAAGTATAGAATGAAAATAGTCCTTGTGGCTTGACTGGTGTAATTAATCTTTTGGGTGTGATGCGTGATGACTTATTTAATGAACGGATTATGTTCTAAATGGATAGTTCGCCCAGAAATTAATAATTACCATGAAAGTACTCACTGACTCTCTCATGTAGGTTACTTTTATTTTTCTCTCCAGTAGAATAATAACCACTTAATATTCACTTTAGTTCACATTTCTCTCTGGAGTGTTATTCTCACGTAAATCCACCAGAAGCTGCTACCAACTAACTGATAACCCCACCCACCTCTTCTCAAAACCCAACCAATTGTGTTTTCAAAAGCACAGATTGACCAGAGCCCATCTACTTCCCTAAGTCCAACCGATAGTGTTTTCAAAAGCACAGATTGACCAGAGCCATTCCACTTCCCTAAACCCAAACGATAGTGTTTTCAAAAGCACTGATTGACCAGAACCCATCTTACTCCCTAAACCCAAACGATAGTGTTTTCAAAAGCACTGATTGACCAGAGCCATTCCACTTCCCTAAGACCAAACGATAGTGTTTTCAAAAGCACCAATTGACCAGAACCCATCTCATTCCCTAAACCCAAACGATAGTGTTTTCAAAAGCACCAATTGACCAGAACCCATCCACTTCCCTAAGTCCAACCGATAGTGTTTTTTTTTAAAAGCACCAATTCACCAGAGCCCATCTACTTACCAAACGATAGTATTTCAAAAGCAACGATTGACCAGAGCACATCTACTACCCTAAATCCAACTGATAGTGTTTTCAAAAGCTAAGAGTGTGAGTTCAGTTGGTAAGCACTAAAAGGAATGGCATCATACCGACCTGTAGCATTTGTTTTAAAGATGAAATGCAGCCGTAAGTACTTCTGGCTAAAACATTTGCGATTTTGCAGAAATGAGTATACTTGTACATTTTCAGAATGAGCCTATGTTGTTAGACAGAGTTCGCATTATACTGTATGATGGAGGTCCAGGATTTAACTGGTCATGGGTCATGATATATTAACAAGATATATGATAAGTCAACAAGAAGGTTATATCTTCTGACATATTGTGAACTCAAACCAAATTGACAATAGTTGATGTTTGTTTCATATTAAGTTTTCAGGCCTTATTTGACTGAGCACATTCTCTAGTGTAAAAAATTAAAACATTAGCTATAAATGATGACACACTTTTTGGCTTTTTCAGGAGAACATTTTGAGGGGCCACGGTCTTAGCATGAAAAACACAACAACCAAAGATTCAAAAGACCTCAAATTTTGGGCAGCCTGTGTTTGGTTTCTGAGCTCTTGCCTAATTGCATGCAGGGATTGAGTCACTCTGGGCTGTTGCTCGGCCAGTCTCTGAGCTGTAAAACAAACCCAAAGTGGAGTTAACTGCGGTCAAGGTGTGTTATTGTGTGTGTGTGTGCTGGAACAAGAGAACCAGATGATGAGGGAGAACTCTGCATCATCGCATGACATCATCACTCACTGATTCACTTCTCCAATTTACAGGAAACGTTTTATTTTTTTCTCACTTCGTAAACTGAGAACCAAGCCCTCACGGAGATAAAAATACCAAAACAGTGATGCAGGAAACGACCCAACCAGCTGTTCTGCTCAAGAGCTCATATGGTATGTTTCACAACACCAGCAATCATAGCAAATGTCAACCTGACAAGTGCGCTTGATAAAAAACTGCCATGAGCACTGTGAGATGTGTACTTCAAGAACTTGGACTGGAGTAGTGCATGCTTGACATTTTTTCTGTCACCTGTACATTGTGTATAAACCAGATACCAGAGATTCTTCGGCATGTTTCAAAAACAAATGTTTATCTCTGTGAAAATGAAAGATAACATGTTTGATAGTCAATGGCTGAATGCAGTGTGAACTGATTGTAGTGCAACGCCGCAGCCAATTTTCAGCATTGCGTCTGCTGGAGTGTCAATCATCACGTTGGTGGTTATTGCTTCTGATAAAACTGCCATTTATTGAGAGTTGATTGGTGCTTGTTTGTTTTTGCTGAGCTTTGAAGAACAGTTCAAGAAATCAAATCTGTCATCATTTATTAGCACTGGTGTCATTCAAAATCTGCAGGATGTTCTGAATTTTATAAAGAGATTTTTTAAACATTGTACACTTCTTACGTTTGCTAATAGGCTGCATTTGAAGGTTGCTACATCATTGCTTTAAAATATTATCTTTTGCATTCTACAATAACATCAAGAACACCAAAGTATTAATTGTAAAGTTATACTACACTTAATTTTCATTCAATTTCCTAGTTAAGTGTCCAGCACTTTCGATTTCACTCACACAAGTACAATTTCCATTATTAGTGTGCTTTTTTCACAAGTACATAATAAGAAAAGGGCCTTTTAAACCTTAAAAGTGGACAATGAAATGCCATGAAATATAACATGAGATACTCAAATTTAACTTTTTGACAAATATGAGGAAAGACAAACAAAGTTAAATTTGAGGAGACTTGATCAGAATTTTTGACATTGTATTATGATCATATTAATTTCTTTACAAGGCTTTCAAATAATAATAATAAAAAAAATAATAAAGAAATTAAACGCTGCACATAAGTAAACCTCTTGACCCATAGGTCAACATGAGGCTTAAAGCTGAATTTAAGTTAAACTTTGATTTGTGGGGGTGGATGCCATGGTTTTCACATTTAAATGACTAAAATATTTAGGTGTTTTCCTCCAGCAAAGCAGTTGAATTAGTCAGTGTCTGTAGCTGAAAAGTCTTAATTCATTTTAATCTTAAAAAATTCTCCTTTTATGTCTCATGGACAAAAAAAAAGTCACGCTAGTTTCGAGTAAATAATAGAACTTGGTTGAAATAATCCTTATAAAGAATGAAAATAACTGTGTGGTTTCTACGGAAGCATTAATCAGTTCAAATACAAAAGGTGCAGTGTACAGTAAGTGCCTAGGATGAGGTTTTGCATGTGAATGTGTGCGCTGTGCATTGCTCAGCCTGCTGTGCTATATCAGCCCTTCTAATGCTTGCAAGCTGTGCGTCAGTCAGCCATCACTCCCACTCTTTTCCATAAATCTCCACCGTCTCACACCCCATAAGCCTCTCCAGAGGAATTCACTGACAGAGAGAGAGACTCACTCGAGCAGGTGGAAGCTTAGTGCTTTATGAAGCCGGTGCCACGATGGTTACTTTCATCAGTTTAGCTCACTATGAAATTTACTGTAGCCTGTGCTATAAGTCATATATTTCAAAGAATTTTTCAAGATTATGACTGTTCCAGGTAATGCTTTTTCTGTTCCAGAAAATGGGCTTATTTTAGAGAATGTGAGTGAGAGAGAGAGAGAGATTTTTTTTTCCCCAATTTGAAACCTTGATCAATTTATTTTTTAATTTAAATGACTCAGAAAAACTTTACCATGTACTCGGAGAGGAAAAATTGACATCTAGAATAGCTGCAAAATATGTATACACCCTACACATCATAAGAAATGGTTAATGTAAATTAATGTATCTTATTTAAATAGTTTAAACTTTTTATTATTATTATTATTATTATTGTTATTATTATTATTTTATCCATTATATCTTATCTGTATTATTATTATTATTATTATTATTTTTAATGGTTTTAATATATTTCATATTTGAAGTGCTTTGGCAATACTGTACTAAATGTCTTGCCAATAAAGCAACTTGAACTTGGAAAAAAAAAAAAAAAAAAACTTGAGAGAGAGAGCTAAGCAAATATTATATAAATATAAATAAATATTTATGAATTGTTTTTTTTTTAAATGGTCAGTCGGTTGGGTTTAGCAAATTTAGCAAATCGTTGTTTTTCAAAACACTATTGATTGGGTTTAGGGAGGGAAGAGGGTAAGTCAGTTGATTGGTCAGTCAGTCAACAGCAGCCTCTGGCAAATTCTCCAAATCTGCCAAAAAACATACCTCCTGGAACATATTTGATGCTCTCCAGCAATGTATAAGGGGCTACATTTTTAGAATAAGCCTAGTCTTGCCAGGTGTCCTCGGAAGAACGAACTCGGGAGGCCGAATGAAAAGCTTTCATTCTTTATAAGAACACGTACCGTGAGAAATGAGATGCTGTGTTCTTGTTGATGGTTATGTGACGTGTACGCATTTTAAATGGAAAATTATTTAAACATTACAGCATTCATATAAGGATTTATTTTTTTTCCCCCTTTTCAATATATTTACTATACATACAAACATTATAAATATACGTTGCACAACACAAATAAAACAGATTTAAAACTCCTAAGATAAATTATTTAAATAGATTATCTCTGAACTTTAATAATAAACCTATATAAAATGTTGCGCTTCCCACCTCCAGTAGCAATGACTGCTGGGACTTCTCGAGTGAGTTCGCTGCTCAAGTCTGCATGCATGCATCCTCGATATCAAGAACACATCCAGGAACTTTCATGCGTCCTCTGTACTTGCAGGCTTGAGTATTAGAACTGAACTTTGGCAGTTGATGATGACATTACAGGAGAACACGAAGACGCAGGACTGCTGAAGAACGCATATTAAGAAACAGCCTTTAATCTGCAATCTGTAAGTTTGACCTCTCTGTTGCCATCTCTGTCGTCAACGTGCAATTGCAGTTACTTGCATAAGCATATCCTTTGTGCTAAGCATCTGTGTGGCTCGGCATCGCAGATGAATCCAGTGTTTTACTGTGCTTGTGTAGCTGTCAATCACCACAACAATAAGGTATTGTACTTTGAGATTCTACATTTTGATCAAATTAACAATTTTTACTGGAGAATTTCATCTGAACAAAAAGTAAGAAACATATCTGACACTTTTGATCAACTGCCAAAGCTTTTGGAACCATGCCGAGTGTCTTTTCTAACTGCCATAACATTCAAATTTCATAAAAGGCAATAAATGTTCCACAGCACTCATTCTGTGTCATTTATATCCACCGGTGGAAAGTGCACTGACAAATCATACTCAAGTAAAAGTACCATTACTTGCCTTAAAATGTAGTGCAAGAAGAGTAAAAGTATCTGTTGTAAATATTACTCTAAATATTAGTAAAATTTTGCCGCTTTTAAAAGCACTCAAGAGTAGTGAGTAGAGAGTATGCCATTAAAAGCTGATGCATTTACATCTAATTTGTGGATATGTGTGTAAACGAAACATTCTGTAGTGCATATAGGTATTGCCCCAGGCACACAACATCATAAGATGTTAATATTAGGTTAGATTTAGGTTGTGATGTCAGGTGACCAAAATTCAGTGTCTAATCAGCATCTAAGGTCAATCTTATTTTGATCACTTTTAACAATGTCAAATGACATTGTTATTTGGTTGACTTTAGGTTGTGTTGGAAAGTGACTAAAATCCAATGTCGAGCCACCATTTCAAACCAACATCAAACACTGACAATTATTCGTTAGGTATGGCAACTAAAATCCAACGTCTGATAGACAACATAGCGGTAACATCATAAGACATTGATATTCGGTTGATTTTAGTTGTCGTTTTTAGCTGTCTGTCATTTTTTCATCAGTGTCATGCATCTAAACAGTCTCTGGGTCAATGCATGTGAAGATTTTAAACATCTTCTTGGACACTTTTAATGCTTCCAAACAGTTTGCTGCAATTATAAATCACCCATGTCTTGAGGTAGTTCAGTTTGATGTAATTTACCTTCTATGTGCGATTCTATGTGCTATGAAGAATCACAGGACTGATTCTTCTAATCCCCATAGACAGGAAAAAATACAGTAGTGACTGCAGGTTGAAGAAAAGTAGTAGTTTATATTCCTAATATAAAAGACTATAAATAACCCTGCACCTGCAGCCCCTCATATGCAAGCATGTTAAGTATGTATACTGTATATACCCATATTTCCACTAAATCCTACTCATAGAAGTTAAAGAGATAGTTTATTTCGGTCATTTTTAACTTGACTTCCTTTATAAATACATTTAAAATCAAGATATTTTGTACTTTAACTGGAGTAAATTAGAATCTTCCTGGCATGATATTTTATACTATCGGTACTTTTGCTCTAGTCATTAATAACAGCTGGCTGTGGGCTGGAGCTTCACTGATGGCTGTTCTCATAGAGACAGCATTAGTAATCTTGGTTTGACTCATCTTTAGGAGGGGCTCTTCCTCTTTTCAGATCAGTATCGCGGGTCTGATTTTGATACGGCCCCTGCTGTGGAGAAAGCGGCCCCCACTTGGCAGACATTCCAGGCTGGGTGTGGGAGGAGAGACTTGAATTTGCTTGCTGAAGACAATCATTTTAGATATGCTTGAACTGCGAAGTGGGCAGCCCATAAAAAGCGTCAAGCATTGGAGCAGCTGATGGCAGTGGACAGGCGTGCAGATCATAGCGTGTGGGTGAAGCGCTCAGTTCCCCGTAAAGTCCAAACAGGCTTAACGTACAGTATAACTTGCTTCTGTTTTAGTTTAGAGCACATCCAGATTTTTTTTCTCTTTTTTTTTTGTATGAAGGCATTGCCAAAACTCTGGTTTTAGTCTGTGACTTTTGTTCCATGACTGCAACTTAAATACAGGCCAGTGATGAGTTCTCTGAAAGATGTCGAGCTCCAAAGCAAATGTTTTCAGTGGATGCTTTGATGTGACACCACAGAATAGGTTGTGTCTGATGGGGTCATGCTATTATAGAGCTGGAAATAAAGGCAAACCATTCATAAACATAAAGAAACTCAAATGGATCTACAGTGGCCTCAAAAAAGCTTTAAAAGAAATTCTGCCTCAATTCTTATGCAGGACTGCATGAAGGGACTCTCAGAATCTATTATGACTGATTGGATGGTAAATAGTGGATGAAAAATCAGAGATATTTTAGAAAAAAAAAGTATATAATTAACTAAATGTAATCCTGGAACACAAAACCAAGACTCAGATAAAACTATTTGAAAATAAGGAAGATAAAGCTTAAACGAAATCTAAATATTGAAACAAATCACATTTAAAGTTTCTAGGAATGCATGTTTTTTATGAAAAATGTTTTCAGACACATATGGTAGGAGATGTAAAAAATATCTTCATGGAGTATGATCTTTACATAATATTGCTATGATGTTTAGCATAAAAGAGAAATCAATGATTTTGACCCATACGATACATCTCTGTCTGCTGATGAAAAAATACCAATTCAACAGGAGTCTGTTTTTCATCATCCAGATGTGATATTTACAAACAATGGTGTAACTTGGTGTTAATGGTGTCTGAACTACCACAGTATGATGCATAATTTGAAAATGAATGATGACAAGTCGTCATCATGGAATTATAAGGTTCTATCTTCATTCTGAATGATTTTGAGATATTAAGTTCAGTTTGTGTGTAATATTTGCTTTTTATATAATAATTTTTAAAATGTAAACAACTTATAAAAACACCCCATAATGTAAATAAGTTTTCATTTAATAAGAATATGTCAATAACTTAATTTCGACAAAAAATGTCAGATAGAACCTTATAATTCTAAGGTGACAAAGTGTAACAAGTGACTGTGATAATTGCTCTGTTGCAGGTCGATCATTTGCACCATAGTAGTTAAAAGGTAAAACATCCATAATGATGCTCTAAGTGGGGTGAAGTAACAAATTCTGTATATCAAATAATTTTTCATAGTTTTTGCTAAAATAACATTCAACCATATACACATTAGGCTCACATGGTGGCTCAGTGTTTAGCACCATCGCCTCACAGCAAGAAGGTCGCTGATTCAAGTCCTGGCTGGGCCAGTAGGCATTTTTGTGTGGAGTTTGCATGTTCTCCCCTTGTTATTAGGGTTTCCTCCTGATTTCCCCCACAGAATTGAATTCAATAAACTATATTGTCTGTAGTGTATAAGTGTGTTTGTGTATGAGTGTATCAGTGTTTCCCAATACTGAACCAAATTTTCTACCACAGCTATGCTCATGACACTCAGATCTACTTAGCCTTACTACCTAATGACTACTGCCTCATTGACACCTTCTGCCAATGCATTAATGAAATGAAAAGTTGTCAAAACTTTCTTCAGTTAAACAAAGAGAAAACTAAAGTAATTGCATTTGAGAACAGAGATGAGATTCTCAAGGTGAATGCGTACCTTGGCACTAAGGGTCAACTAACAAAAAAATATGTGGAGAATCTTGGGCTGCGTCCAAAACCACATACTTCTATACTATACAGGACATTAAAATCAGTATGCGAGCCGAGTAGTATGTCCGAATTCATAGAATTCAAAAACCAGTATGCGAGAAGTACCCAGATGACTTACTACTTTTGGCCAGATTCTGAAGTGCGCATCCCATGCACGCTGCGCTATCCCATGATGCCTCGCGAATGAATTCATTAATGGGGGTGAAGCGACGCAACTGACACAAGTAGGTCACCTGACCATGACAAAATGTCGGATGTAGTACGTCTGAATTCCATTCATACATTTCACATTCATACTGTATAGAACGTACTTTTCTAACAGCCGAGTAGTACGTTTAAATTCAAATGCAGTACCTACTGAGTAGTAGGCGGTTTCTGACACAGCCTTGGTGTGACTCTGGAGTCAGATCTGAGTTTCAATAGTTATGTCAAAGCAGTTAGTAAATCAGCATACTATCATCTCAAAACTTTGCAAGAATCAGATGTTTTGTTTCCAGTAAAGACTAATGCTCTTATCAGCAGCAGTACTGTAAAGGCTTCCTTACAGGTCTTCCCAAAAAGACAGTCAGACAGTTGCTGCTCATCCAGAACGCTGCAGCCAGGATTCTGACCAGAATCAGGAAATCAGAGTACATCACACCTGTCCTCAAGTCTTTACATTGGCTCCTAGTTACATTCAGAATAGAGTTTAAAGGGCACCTAGGTTACCCCTTTTTTCTGATTTAATGTAAGTCTTTTGCGTCTCTAGAATGTGTATATAAAGTTTCAGATCAAAATACCCATCAGATTTTTCATTATACCTTTTACAAGATGCTGTTTTATGTTGATTTCCAGCAGGGGGTGGTTTTGTCGTACTGTGCCTTTAAGCCGAGTTCTGCCCGCCCACTATTTCTACATGCCTCCTCCCTCAGCTGCGTCAGACAACAGACAGACTAAGAAGCTTGGTCTCACGTAAGAACTAACCTTTACTAATCAGTATTGTGAAGTTGCATTGATGATTCACACACAATATCGTTACAAAGTTAAAGCACACACACACACACACACACACACACACACACACACACAGATACACACACACACACACACACACAGATACGCACGCAGGCAGGCAGACAGACAGAGCGCGCTTAGCTTAGTTAAGGCTAACCTCAAGTACTGTGTGGATATCTGTTATGCTAATGTACAAAATAAACCTGATTTAACTTCCACAAACCGGGATTGAAGCGTCTTCTTTTATAATTGTTCTGACACGCGGCTGTGCTGATGAAGTAAAGCTGAAGTAAAACGCTGTAATTAATTACACACATACTCTGTTTTAAAACACTTTAAACATGTGAAACTTACTCTTAATCACATTTGATGTTGATTGCTGATCCTAGCGAACAGAACAGAGCTTTTATTCCCGGTTGCTTTGCGTATGTCTGTCTGGTCTTGTTGACATATACACGTGACTACCGGAACATGTTAATGCGCGCAGCTGTCAGTCAATTTGGTGGGCGGGGGGATCGCACACCTACGTAATGGTGCGATTGATTTGAGAACAGCTCCAATTGGCCGACCCTTTTTTGTAGTTAAATTGAAAAAAAAAGGACTGGGTGTGTTCATATCACCCCAGTATGACGGTCTATGCGCTATATCAACACACAGATCTGTCCAAACAGCTTGAAAAGTAGATTTTTTACCATAGGTGCCCTTTAAAGTATTATCACTTGTCTATAAATCACTAAATGGCCTAGGAGCTCAATACATTACAGATATGCTCACTGAATACAAACCTAACAGATCACTCAGATCTTTAGGATCACATAAACTAGAAATTCCAAGAGTTCAGTCAAAGCAGGGTGAATCAGCTTTCAGCCACTATGCCCCTCGCTGCTGGAATCAGCTTTCAGAAATGATCAGATGTGCACCAACATTAGGCACATTCAAATCAAGACTGAAAACACATCTGTTTAGCTGTGTCTTTACTGAATGAGCACTGTGCTGCGTCCAATAAATCACACTATTGTGTTTTTCTCTTATTTTTCATTGTTTTACATTTAACCTTTTTTATCTATTTTTAAATGATTTGTATTCTTTGTTTTAATTTTCCTATACTTGTCTCTTTTATTCCTGTTTATGTAAAGCACTTTGAATTGCCACTGTGTATGAAATGTGCTATATAAATAAACTTGCCTTGCCTTACTGGGTTGCAGCTGGAACGGCATCCGCTGTGTAAAACATATGCTGGAATAGTTGGCAGTTTATTCCGCTGTGGCGACCTCTGAAATAGAGACTAAGCCAAAGCGAAATTAAATTATTGAATAGTTTTGGCAAAACATGCATTCATTTCACTTGCATACTTAAATAAAACACTTGAATGGCACATAAGGACTATTTGAAGAGTTCAAATGCAAAAGTCTCTAAATGCCATGTGAAATTTCTTTTAACATGAGCATTTATGTTCAGTTATTTCATTTTAAAAGCAGTAGAGATAACCAAGTAAGTAAAATTGCTGAACCTACCCATATTAGCCGGCAGCTAGCTCTCTCTGCAACATGGTTGCCCACTAAAGCTAAGCAGGGCTGCGCCTGGCCAGTCCTGGATAGGAGACCACATGGGAAAACTAGGTTGCTGCCAGAAGTGGTGTTAGTGAGACCAGCAGGGGGTGCTCAACCTACGGTCTGTGTGTGTCCTAATGCCCCAGTATATTGATGGGGATTGTTGTAAATAAGATGTTAAACAGAGGTCCTGACTGTGGTTCCAGAAAAGAGTAGGGGTTCAACTCTGGCATCCTGGCCCTCATGGCCTCCTAACCATTCCTATATCATAATTGGCTTCATAACACTGTCTGCTCTCCACAGATCAGCTTGTGTGTGGTGTGTGGCGTGTGGTGTGCTGCATGGCTTCTGTCGAATCATTCGGGTGGATGCTGCACACTAGAGCTGAAGATCTTTGCCGGGTTCGGGTGGGTTCAGGTTTCATTTATATAATTTTAGATGGGGTCGGGTCGGGCCGGGCTGCTTGCAGTGAATGTGATGTGATGCATTTCAATTAGCAAAAGAAAGTAATCAATTGCTTGTTACAACATTAAAATCCATCCCTGCAAAGGTGAAACAAACGATGACAGAGAAGTTAAAAAGAGCGAATTTTGACTGCGGTCAAGCCAGTCACTAGTTCAGAAGGAACAATCATTCTAGCCGCTAAGGTATTTCGGCAGTCGCTCATACACTGTGTATTATGGTAGAGCGCTAAACCACAAGCTGACAGGTAAAAAGAAGAGGTCACTCGCTACATTGAAACTGCTGTCATGGAAAATTAAATGGATGTTCCTGGCTGGTAGAAGATGAACAATCAATCCTACCCAAAAGTTGCAAAATTAGCCAGATCAGAACTCTGCATCTCGGCCTGTAGCAGCAGCAGTGAAAAGGTTTTCGGTGCTGCTGGATGCACCATACTGAGCGCAGGACTGCACTAAAGCCATTGGATAAAATAATGTTTCTTCACAAAAAAACGTAGCCTAATCCTGGTGAGTAAAGGATTTTTAAATTATAAATAAATGTTAATTAAACCATAAAATCATAATATAGACAGAGTATGCAGGCTAAGGTTGGCATTAATATTCTTTTAATATTGAGCTTCACCGTCGCCTTAAGGCCAAATTGCGAAGAGAAGTTGAGAAACAAATCTTGCACAGCCTTTATCTTAATTTCGTTATTGCCAAATGCCAGTAATAATTTATCATGTATTTCAATTTAATTTGTTAAGAAACACTTCTTTTTATTGGTGGGTTGGCCAATTTAAAGGCTAAGTTTATGTATCTAGGCCTATTTAGAGTGCTGAAATGTTACGATGTTAAAGAGGACTTATTTTATTTCTTTGTTCCAACTTCCAAGTGGCCTATAGTGTACGTTTGTTACGAATAAATTATGTTAAAACATATAAATGACTCATTCTTGGAAAAAAAAAAGGCAAGAGAGCTGTGTGCCTGTGCACATTTGAATAATGTCGGGCTGTAAACGAGTTCGGGCTTTTAAAAAGCTGTCAATTAAACTGTACCTGTCGGGCTCTGACCGAATTCTGTCGGGCTCAGGACCCATTGGGCCTAATTTTTATGGCCCGATTACAGCACTACTGCTCACTATTGATGGAAGAGGAGATTACCCCCTAAAAATGATTTAAAACACTTTGAGTGTTCAAAATGCACTATATAAATGTAAGGATTATTATTATTATTATTATTATTATTATTATTATTATTATTATTATAAGCCTGAGAAAAAAAAATATTTAAAAAAAGTTTTACATGTTGTTAAGAGGTTTCTGCATCTTTTTATATTTATTTTACAAACATTATTTAGAATATTCAGTAGGAACAGTTTAGATGCAAAAACCTTAAAAGCTTCAAAACCTAGCACTTTTATCAGGCTCCTATATGTGTGGGTTTAGTAATTTCACTTTTATGGAAAATAATATACAAGATAAGATAAGCCTTTTGTGTCTGCAGCTCAAAATACCCATTAGAGTATTTATTATTGCCTCTAGAATATCCATTTTGCTATCTGAGTACAGTGTAGCCAGCTTAATCTCACAATTTTACGTTTTGTCAGTTTAGAGCCTAGTTCTTATGAATTCGTATGAGTTGAGTCGTGCAAAAATGTACGATTTTAAAGGGGTGTGGCACCCAACCCCACCCCTAAACCCAACCTTCATTTAAAGATGAGCAAATCGTACTAAAATGTACAAATTAGATCATACGAATTCATACAAATTAGCCACTAAATCAAAAAGTTACAATTTGCCGTGAGATTGCATTGGTGTAGCTGTTTTTGTAGCCTGTGCTTTCAAATGCAAATGAGCTGCTTTTTCCTGCCCACTAATCCCACATGCATGTCTGCTTCTTCTGCGTTACAGCAGATAAACAGCAGTCAGTGATCAAGACGAAGATGATAATCATGATTTGGATGAAGCTGAAATATAGCTTACAATATACAGCTGAATTCAGAATTTTTAGCCCCCTTTGATTTTTTTTTTCTTCTTTTAAAATATTTTCCAAATGATAAATATTTCACCATTTTAGAAAATAATTTATTAACCCCTTAAGCTATATATTTTTTCGATAGTCTACAGAACAAACCATCGTTATACAATAACTTGCCTAACCTGCCTACTTAACCTAATTAACCTAGTTAAGCCTTCAAATGTCACTTTAGGCTGTATAGAAGTGTCTTGAAAAATATCTAGTCAAATATTATTTACTGTCATCATGGCAAAGATAAAGTAAATCAGTTATTAAAAATGAGTTATTAAAACTATTATGTTTAGATCTCTGTTAAACAGAAATGAAAAAAAAATGTCTATTTCTAGCAGTCTAATAATTCACAGGGGCTAATAATTCTGACTTCAACTGTACACACACGCAGTTTTTTTCAAATGGCTCACAAAAGATGATTTTCATCATAGGTGCCCTTTAAAATGAAATAACTCAACATGAACATAGGAGTCTGAGAAGAAAATGCAAATTTTTGAAAGAATTTCAGATGGCCTTTAGAGCTTTTTGCATCTGAACTCTTCTTTTCTAAATCTGCATGGTGTCACCATTTTTGTAGTCCACATGTAGATTTATATAGTTTTCAAAAATGCTCAACCTAGCTGAACCGCTGCAACCTCTAAAACCTAGCTGTTTTCAAAAGTTTGCAAAATCCTGTAACCCAAAGGTTTTCTGTTTTCAGTTGAAAACCAGTCAAATATTTTTTAAAAGTTGCCAAAGAGGCCAAAAAAGTGACAGTTCATTTTTTTTTTTTTTGATGAAATACGATAGATATTTATGCGTCTGAACGCGTTTTGAATTGAACGCCATTGTTCAAATACACCTGCATAAACAACCTGATGCTCTTCTCAACTGCTTTTACATGCTTTCTGTAACCGTGTTTGTCAAGAGCGGATGACAAAAAAACAATACTTTCTGGCCAACTGTGATTTCATATCGTGCATGTTTCCCTCAGAGCAACCGTAAACAAATGATTTAGATCAGAACCAGGACTTGGCGTTCCGGGCCCTTTGTTTTCCCTTAGAGCGCTTTCAAGATTGTTTGTCAAGATAAATACATCAGCTTCAGCTTTAAAACTTTATTACCATCAAAAATCAAGAGCGCTCAGTTCCTGGAGGTGCACGTAAAAGATTAACTGCTGTAAAAAAATTACCTTTATCAACAGATATGAGGCTGAGCTGTTCTCTTCAGACATTAGCAGACGCACATTGACTTTGGGGTCAAAGGTTATCATAATTCAGTGAGGCTGCCATGCCTTTGTTTAATCTTTGCATTCAAACAATCAATCTCCTGTTACAGAGATGGCTTTCTGCTGCACTTGAAGACAGGTCATGAGGCGCTGCTGTTTTACAGGTGGACAGACAGCTGCTTCATTCACTCTACTCAGAAATGGGTGATGACAGCTCTGTGAGTAAATACCTCGCGACGAGCGTCCCTTCGCTCATCAAAGGTATCAGTGATCTGAGCGCTGAAACTAGATCTCAGAATGACAAATTGCAGAGTTGCATTACTTGAAGGGAAACGGGAGGAAGCGACCAAATTACTCAACCAAAGTTCAACTAAATCAAGCTCCAAAGATTCACTTCAGCTTTCTGCTTTCGAAATAAATTGCTAATTCAGCGTTGCGTTAGTACTCCTCTTTTGCATTTGTCCACTTCTGAATCATTTTTAGCTAACTTGTTTTTGTGACCTTGCATAAAGGCCTCTGTGGATCTTAAAATGAACATCCAGGGTTTTTCAGAACATTAATGCTTCCTCATTTTGTTTTTTAATAAAGGCTTGTTGAAAGGATAGCTCAGTTGAAAATGAAAATCCTGTCATCATTAACTCATCCACTAAAGATAAATAAGATAAATCTGTTTGAGATATTCTGAAGAATGTCATTGACTTCCACATGTATTTATTTATTTTTTGGATGTCAGTGGCTGCTTTTTTTTTTTTTTTTTTTTTAGCATTTTTTTAGAATGTATTTTTTTTTTTGTTCAACAGAAGAAAGATAGTCATAAAAAAAAGATTTTTATTTTGGGTGAACTGTGGCTTTAAGAACTCTTTATGAAAAAATGGAAAAGCTTGTATAACATTCAAAAGATTTAGTTTTGAAATAGGTTTTGGTAATTATTTCTAAAAACAATTCTAGCAGAGACGTTTTTAAACAAAAACTAATAGTTAAAATGGAGTTTGTGATGGCAAAGATTAACAATTTTTGATTCCCCAGACAACCATTCAGTTCATAAAAGTACCATTACTTTTATTTTTTTATGAGAAATAGATTTAAACATTTATTTCAACTATATTTAACCCTCTACCGCATGCATTATGATAAATCTATTTGATTGTTTTTCTTTTCTTAAAATGGCTTAACTTGAAGTGCTGCAAAAAAAATTGGAAAAACATTTTTTTTTAAAGTTACTTTATGATATGTTGCCATAACGTCCAACAATGAATCTAACTTAGAAATTTTAAATTTAAACAAAATTTTCATTTTGTTGTTTGAAATTATTTAATTGGTTGCAGTATTGTAAGTTTTGCCGGCAGCTAGCTCTCTGCAACTCTCACATGATTGCCCACTAAAGCTAAGCAGGGCTGCGCCTGGTCAGTAACTGAATGGGAGACCACATGGAAAAGCTAGGTTGCTGCTGGAAGTGGTGTTAGTGAGGCCAGCAGGGGGCACCTACCTGCGGTCTGTGTGGGTCCTAATGCCTCAGTATAGTGACGGGGACTCTATATTGCTCAGTGAGTGTCACCTTTCGGATGAGATGTTAAACAGAGTCTTGTGGTTGTTAAAAATCCCCGGATGTCCTTCGAAAAAAGTTGGGGTTTAACCTCCTGGCCAATTCTGCACACTGGCCTCTGTCCATCATGGCCATCATGGCCTCCTAACCCTGTCCATCATGGCCTCCTAATTTCATAATTGGCTTCATCACTCTGTCTCCTCTCCACCAATCAACCGGTGTGTGGTATACAGTCTGGCACAAACTGACTGCTGTCGCATCATCCAGGTGGATGCTGCACACTGGTGGTGGAGGAGCATATTCCCCCGAGTGCCAAGAAAAGTGCTATATAAATGTAAATTATATATGCTATATAAAATAAATTATTAATATTATGTGTCGTTAACTGGTGATCTATGACCTATAGCCAGGACAGATTACAGTGCATATGTTTTGTAAATAAAAAGTATAGTCTACAGCTATATTTTGCTTGTTTTGACACATTCAAAATTTGTGGCTAAGAAATAATTAATAATGTTTGGTGTGGTCAGAGATAAATTTGGTAAATCCCTCATTTTGAGCTCTGAAAATTATGTGAAATAAAAACGTATTGTAATACTATGAAGCCATGACCCATTTGCTGATGATTATTGAGCAAGCATACACGACACACAAAAAGGGAAATAAATGAGGAAGCATGTGGAGATAACGCAAACTCTAAATCAAGTAATTTTAGCCTGTTCAAGTCATATTTATGTGTATAAAATATATTATCCCCAACAATAAAATTTTGGCTAGTGAAAATGGCGAGTGGCTAGTAATGTTGGAAAACTACTAACCACAGTGGCTGGTGATCAAAAAAGTTAATGTCAAGCCCTGATCGTTACTATTAGAATGTGAAGAGACTTTGAACCAGTGTAAACTCGCTGGTGCTACACCTACAATGTGCTCTGAGCTTGGATCGAACCGATGACCTTCCACATGGGAGTCGGTTGGTCTGACAAGGAGGCTAAGGACCATGGCCTCTAGCATCTGTCACTAGAGCACCTTTAGAGGTCAGAGGAGTGAGGTTTACCTGCACAGCACTTACTAGCATGGCCTCCGTTACACCAGCACAACAAAAAATGTTTCTGAAGACAATCAGCTACTACACCTTTTTTTTAAACTGTAGTTTAGCCTCGATCATGTGTCTAAAATTCATACCATATGAATAAGTTTCCCTGACACAAAGGTCATATGTTTCTTATACTCAAAACAAAATAAAACCTACTTTTGGTTTCAGCTGACAAGTGTTGAGTTCTTACATAAACAGATTTGTCAATTCAATTGGACAATCTCAGTACTTTACATTAATAAGCACCACAAAACCTCTGTCCAAATGAAAATATTCTTTTTTTTTTTTTTCATCCACATTTCAAAATAAAGCCAAAATTCCCAACGGGTGCGGAAAGTAACAGCACATTTCATGGAAACGCCGTGTACTAAAATAAATACATGGAGACAGAATCCGTTAGCAGTTGAGCGGAGGCATTCCTGGAGTTTTATAGGTTTTTCAGAATTATGCAGACCTGATCGTGCAGCTAAAGATTGAACGTGACCACATTTCCATATCATTTCATGACTTGGCGTCAGTATGAGAGTTTATCTTTCTGATGAAAAGGGAGTGAGTGAATACACAGAAGAGCTTGGCCCAATTACTGCCAAGCTCTTGCAAAATACTTGCTGTCATTGTCCCACAGAAAAACAAGAGGACTTGCCAGGGCTTGGGACATTACATTTCAGTGACAAACTCATAACCTGTAGAAACAATACTGGAGAGATTTTGTCATGAAGGAGACTTGTTTTATAGGTGCCACAGAAATGTGAATGCACAGCAGGGAAAATAAGTATTGAACACACAACAATTTATCTTAGAAAACATATTTCTTAAGTTGAAGTTGACTTAAAATTTTCCCCGGATGTTTTTAACATACAAAAAATGCATATATGAAAATAAAACTTAACTAATCTTATTTTAAATTAAGTTATGTGTAATAAAATAAAATTACTGAGTAAAAAAGTGTTGAACACATTAAAAAGGAAGGCGAAGAAAGGCAGTGAAAGCCCAGACAGCAGCTGAAATCTCTCAGTAGTTTTTCAGCAACCCTCTGCCCTTTGTTATTGTAAAGTAATATTAGCTGCTTCAGTCCAACATCTACATTAGCAGGATGATGAAGATGAACTGGACATTTCACACAGCCAAGGAAACTTTCAACTGTTTCAGAGAAAGAAAGCAAAGCTGCTCGAATGATCTGGACAACCACCTGGCTTGAATTCAATAGAAAATACAAAATAAAGATCAGCTTTGATAGACAAGACTCACAGAACCATTAAGATGTTTACACTCTGCTGAAGTCTGTGAAAAACTTTCAGCCGAGAAATTTAGCATGTCTTATAAAGTATTAAATACATTTCAGTAGTTTAATACATTTATGTCCTTGTGTTGTATATCAGGTTTAATTCCATATCAACAGCTCCTTTAGAAATATTATTTCCAGGACAAAACATGACATGTTCAATACTGATTTTTCTGCTGTACCTAGGCCTAACTGTATAATCAGAGCTTGATATATGTTAATGACAAACCAGAAGGCTTTCTTTGTTCTCATGTAAATCCTGTGAGTGTAAAATCCCAGTGGAAAACAGGGCAATCTGAGCTAAACAAACTTGTTGTGCCACAAATATTCCTAGTGATTTATAGGTAATGACAGGACAATGACAATAGTTTTTCGCTTATTTTCCCCTAAATATATTTCCTATGTATGTGGGACTCTTATTTTGAAATTACATTCTTTGAGGAACAGTAACAAGCAGGCTTCATCTGTGGCTAGCAAAATTCAGGAAAGACCAATGCCGTCCCAAAGCAATCAGTAAATTTGAAATTGTGTGGCTATTTCGTATGAATTTGTATAATCTCATTCATACAATTTAGTATGATTTGCTCATCCCTGCAATGATGGTTGGATTTGGTGTCACACCTCCTTTTAAAAGTTGCACACTTTTGTACAACTGAACTAACAATTTGTACAAATTAGCCACTAAACTGAAAAAAGTAAAGTAGTTACTTGCTTGTGAGATCAGGCTGGAAAATGGTTCATAACTGTATTCAGCACCAGCCTGAATAAACATAAGGTCTGTTTGACTGTATTCATTGTTAAACAATGAAAACATTAAAAAATCTTTAACTCAATTTATAGGGACATAAATGAGCTTGTAAAATGCTTTTTGTTTATTATTTTGCACTTAACTGACCCTCCTCATACCTTCTATGTATAAATATCCGAGAACAATTTAACCATTCTATCAATGTATATATTGAGTACTCTGCATAAAGTGAAAAGGGCAGAAAATGGCTTCCGAGCTGATTTTAGAATAAGATAAATGTACCTAAAACCAAAAGCAGCAGCTTGGCATTTCTTCTTAAAGACATTGGTTTCAGGCTGTTTTGAATGTACTGTGATTTGTGTCAGCTAGACTTAAATAAATACAAATCAGATTCACACACAGTTTTTGTTTATTTTTTTATTTATTTATTTTTTAATATGACTACAGTGCTTCGATCTTTTCGATCTTATAAATACAGAAACTTCCTTTTTTAAAGAAACATTCTGCTAGAAATACTTGTTAGCTACCTTATTTCACACTGTAAGAAATACAGTTCAAGTCAGAATTATTACCCCCCCCCCCTCCTGAATTATTAACTAGCTTAATTAGGTAAATTAGACTGGTTAGGGTAATTAAGCAAGTTATTGTATAATGATGGTTTGTTCTGTAGACTATCAAAAAAATTATAGCTTAAAGAGGCTAATCATTTTGACCTTACAATGTTTTTTGTTTTTTTTATTAAAAATGCTTTTATTTTAACATCATTTTGAAAATATTTAATAAAGAAAAAAAAATTTAAGAAGGGCTAATAATTCTGACTTCAACTGTGTATGTTAACAGTTTCAGTATTTTGTAATAGCTGGTGATTGGTGTTTTCCATTTATTTACAGTTGTGAATTGCATAATAGGATGCTGAACTCTGCTCTGTCCACTTTTTACGTTCAAAATTCAACTCTACAGTTTAACAAAAAAAAAAATAAATAAATACATAAAAAGTTAACATTTTCGTAGTTTAAAGTTTAGAGAAACTAGTTAAATAACAGAAACGTACGGGAAAAGGCGATTTTTTTTTTTTTTTTTTTTTTTTAATGAACAATTTTAATAGTTTAAAATGATAAATTGTCTTGTTTGGTGTTTTATGCTGTCACAGCAGTGTTTCTCAACCATGTTCCTAGAGGACCACCGACACTGCATGTTTTAGATGTCTTCTTTATCTCTCACACCTATTACAGGTCTTTCACTCTTGGTGATATGAGCAGGTGATCTGAGGTGATCGGGTGTGTTTGGTTACGAAGACATGGCAAATGTGTCAAACGGATGGTCCTACGGAAACGTGGTTGAGAAACACTGCATTGCAGCACATAAATACAACACCAAACCAGACAATATATCATGTTAAACTGTAAAAATTTTTCATAAAATTCACCTTTTCCAACTTTTCAAGGTTAAAAGTTGTTGGAAGAAAGATCAAGGCCCCCTAATGCAATTTAAAAGCAGAAAAAATATAAAAATTAGTCGCTAAATACAGAAACAGCTTTTTTTTTAGTGTAGTTTAGATAATTCAGGTTACAATGAATAATTATGCAAGAGATAATGAAGATGAACAATAATCATTGCAACATACATATTGCATAAGGAAACAGGAAATACAAAGGAATGTCAAAGTTAACCGTCCGTAAACAAAGTCTGTGATAATCCTAACTGAAAAGACTTGCACTTACACTATGACTAGTTATTTAGTAATTAGTAAGTTTTGACATGATTATGAACACTGGCCTACTTTTCAAAAAGTAGGCTAAACAAACCTTTAATAGTCTGAATAGATAGTCTAAAACACTTACTTTTAAAATTTGATTGAGAAATGGTAAAATAAAAAAATAAATTTGACCCTGGAGTTTTTGAAATTAAAATTCTTTAACAACATAATAAATGGTCATCAGGGAGAAAAAAATGAAATAGGGAAAAATCTGACCTCTATAAAACTAAAATCCTGAACAGGTGCTGAAGGAAATAAACGGTGTAGACAAGGCCTTGGATGCATATGAGCTTTCTCAAATTAAGATTTTCTTTCATGCACGCTGTGCTGACGACATGGAACCGAGTGACCGCAGCTTGATGAAGGAGCTCTGGCCAGCTGGAAAACCACAATAGTCGTGGCACAAAAAAACGAGAATCATAAAGGCAGTTTGACCAGTTCATAAGCAGCAGCAGGAGCAGCAGGAACAGCGCCGCAGGCCTCAGCGCCACCCCATGCACACGCACACACACTCCTCGCACGCCTACAGGCACACGACGTCATGCTCCAAGACACACACGCAGCCGCGAGCAGAAAAACACACACGCCTTGAGTTCACGGGGTCACACAAGAGAATCTGCACGAAAACAGACAAACTGAAAATTCTGTCACAACTTATTTTAAGTGGCCTAAATTACTATGTACACTGTAAACTGAGTAGGATTTACTTAAAAAAAAAAAAGCTTGACAACGGTTTTCACTTAGAAAAGGCTAGTAAATCTTTAAAGCTTTGCCAAGAAAAAAATAAACCAAATTTATTAGTACATTTAATTGAAAATGTTAAGTTAAATTTACTTGGGGAGTTCTAAGTAAATTCTATTGACATTTTATTGACTTTTACTAAAATTTACTATACTCTTAGTATAGCGGCTGCCTGAACATACTCAGTAACATTACTATAATTTATATAAATAAAGTTTAACAAGGTGTATTAGCATATGTTAATGTTAATGTATTAATAAATAAATCTCCCTATGTCATGTTTTGGCCTCTTAGGGCTCAGGTAACTTATCAATCTGAGTTCAGATGAGTTCTGAGGCTGTCCAATCTAAGAAAACTCATAATTATAATGCAGTGAGCACAGGAGGGTAACTATAATGTAATTTACTGCATGGACAATAGTATTCATTAAAAAAAAAAAATAATAAAATAATCTTTAGGTTAACTGTAGATTATACTTCACCATAGATTTAGAATGCAAAACCGTTGTTTTAGACACAGAAGCTGTTTCTCATATGCTTACGCTAATTGGATTTTCAGCAAACTTGCTCAAATAACACTTCATGCTCTTTAACTACCAAATTTGCAGAAAGCAGCCCTATCACTTTCTGCAAACAAAACCAAATTGAGCAATAAACAAATAGTGTAACTCACCTTGTAAATATCTCATCAGTCTGTGGGAGGAAATCATCGGTTGCTCTCATCTGCTCCACCTGCCAGATTTGAATGAGAGAGCATGCGCTTAGTTTTACTAACTTTGTGGAGTAAGTTTTACTCACAAAAGTTCTTTTTTTGCATTAGTTCAATATATATTACGAAACACTAAGTAAATATTACTTGGGTATATTTATTTGAACTTACAATTGCATAAGCACAATAAATTAAAAAGAAAAATTAGGTCGCTTATTGAATTGAATGTGACATTTTAAAGTTAAAAAGACAAAATATGATTTATTTGTAAAATGTACTCTGATTATTCTCTCTTTATTTACAAGCCCCCCCCCCAAAAAAATATTTTTTTACAGTGAGAAACTATTTCAGTATGGAGCCAACATTTGCAAAAAAAAAAAAAAAACATTCATACATTCACAACACAAATCACATTTACGAAAACTTGTAAGTTTCAAACACGATTCAAAAATGCACAAATGCAATTTGTAAGTTGAAAATACAATTTAACAATATGCTAATCTAATTTGTAAGTCCTAAAGACAATTCATGAATACACAAATTGAATTTGTGAATTCAAAATACGATTCAAAAATACACAAATTGAATTTGTAGGTTCAAAATACGATTCAAAAGTACACAAGTCCAATTCGTAAATTTAAAACACAATTAATAAATACTCAAAAATAATTCATTTACTCAAAACATGATTCAAAAATACACAAATACAATTTGTAAATTCAAAACACAATTAAAAAAAGGCACAAATCCAAATTGTAAATTTAAAACACAACGCAAATCTAATTTGTAAGTTCAAAACACTATTCATCAATGGGGTTGGGTATCATTTGGGGTTATTTTGATACCGGTGCTAAATTGATACTTTTAAAACAATACCGGTGCCAAAACAATGCTTGAACCGATATTTTTGAGCCACAAAATTAAGGTTGTTGACTATTTTATTCGACAAAAAAAAAATCTTTAAAAAATATTTTTAATAGAACATCATAATTAAACTTTACAGTAAAATCAATTTATATTTTATATATTTGAATTGCATTAAAATATTTCCTTTGATCATTTGTTGGTTAGCATTAATTTAAGATTTGCATAATGAAATGACATTAGCTTACTACTAACCTGTGGACAGGCTGTCATCCAAATACAAAACTCGTTTTTTTTTTAGGGTTGTGGCTTGTGACCATGTTTACATATCAGTAATCTAAAGATTTACCCTAATCTAAATAAGACAATCATATGATCAAGGTGTTTACATAAGTTGCTTTTTGAATGTTTCTTTCATGATCCTGTCTTACATGTTATAGTACATAGATCGATTAACGTCATTGCGTCAACACGTTATCCATGTTTCCTCCAGAGTTTCATGTAATTTTTAAATTTTTTTACTTTAACTGCAGTTTCACTTTCATTCATGAATATTTTATTCATGTCCCCATGACAAACTGATGTATTTGATGCAAGCAATAAGTAAGGACTGGTGAAAGAGTGCTTTATGGAATTTGATACCACACGTTAAATGGAAAGAAAAAATCTCTGCATTTCACGACCCAGGTGTCTGTGGTCCTAAATGGATGTTTACATGGTAGTCTGGACTGTTAATCAGAGTATTGTCTTAATCCTATTAAAATCGGAGAATTGGTGTCCATGTACGTACTCATTAAAAGTGCCAAATGATGTTGCAAGCTTTCAAAGACTTTCCTCTGCCTTTAAGTTGATTCCATGAGCCCTCATATGTGTTAAGTTTGACGTGTTTCCCCCTTACACGTAACTTTTGTAAATCGTCTGCTTCAATTTGCTGTGTCAGAATCCTTGCTTGTAAAATACACTTTAGAATTTAGTTTAAGCAAATTTGATGGACGCGATCATGCATGTTGATTTGAAAAGAGTCGCTCTCGCATAACAAATGTGCTGTACTGTGCACGTTGCGTGCGTTCCCTAAGCAACAAGAACAAACGCCTGACAAGGCCTGTCCATATTCCTCAAAGTTGTTTAGTGTTAAATGTTTAGAGATGATGTGACAATGCGTACCTATGTGTGTCTTTGATGCACACCTTGATGCTCCTTACTCCTTGTGGCAGCACCAGGGGCTTCGAAATTAGGCATCTAAATTTATATGCTGATTCAGTTCGGTACATACCGGTTACAAAGGTACCGGTGCTATAATGGCACAAAGTTTTGTACCTAACCCTATTCATAAATATACACAAATCCAATTTCTAAATTCAAAACACGATAACTTTAAAAAAGAACTAAAAAAAAAACGCTAATCATAAACTTGGCAAAACAATTAGATTTTTACTGGTGAATTCACAAATTGTGTTTACAAATTTACAAATTGTATTTTGTAAATGTGAATTGTACTCTGCATGTTTGATGTATTAAGTTTATTATTTTTGAGAATGATCTAATGCCATATTTCAGACATTATATTGATCATGTACATGTTGTAATTGTATTTAAAGAACTGGTAACTTTACCTGTGAAACAAACCCAATTGCCTCAAAACCCTCTCATACTCCGAAACTATAGCTGGTTCTAGAGGTCACACTTAGCTCATGACTTACGAAAGCTCATTTGGCATGCTGTCCCGGGAGAGAGCCCTGAGCTCAAGGCATTCCTCGAGTCCAGGGCTCCCTTCCTTTGTGGGGCACATGGAGATTGAGTTCAGGGCGATCTCAAACTCCCCCGCAGCTAAGGCCAAGGTAAACTTCCTGAGAGCAAGACGACTAGTAAAAGAGACTTAGGTTTAAGAGGTCAATAATGCAGAGCAATTTTTAGGCTTTGGGATAGAACTGAAACCCCGGGGGAAATGCGCCAGCAGAGATACCAGAAGCTCGAGTAGGGAGCCAGAGCTATTGAAATTCCCGCTGGTTGCTGGGCCGCCGAGCTACCTATTTTGGAAAAAGGTGGAAGAAGGGGAAGGAGGAGGGGGGGTTCTTCAAGACGAAGATTGTTGTAAGTGGAAAAGGAGGAGATATATGTAGGCACTAGGGATCCTTGATTGGAGAATCGTGATTAGCTAATATGAGCCAGCTAGGTTAATCATGAGCACTTACTCCTCTCAAAATTAGTTTAATAAATTAAACTTCACTTGTAAAGTAACTACATGAGGCATTTTTTTTTTCATTATTTACCTAAATTGATGTCATCCATAAACACTTTTGATTTCATCAAATACATTTGTTTAAACAAATCTGAGTAATGTATTGTTTACTGAAAGTCTCTTTAACAATAAAACTACAGAGGCAGCCATTTTGACTGTTTTGTAATTTAACTTTGTTTGAATAAACTCATTTAACTATATAACCCATCCTTAAAAGTACATGTGTCTATATTTCATCCTAACATTGTAAATTTTTTAAAGTTACAAAGCACAAAAGAGTTTTGAGTGTTTCTACCTTAAATGAAGTTTCATAAACTAATTTCGAGAGGAGCACGTGATATGATTGACTGCAGCCGGCCACCCATCTAAGCTCATTAGCTAGCCAATCGGAACGATCCAAACCCACTATAAATAACCTAGCTAAAATGTACACCCCTATCTTCGTTTTTCGAAGAAGCACAGAAGGACGGACACAGCTCCTCTTCAAATCCTCAAATCTTCATCTACCATACCATCGCCTGCGACATTAACTTCAACCTACTACAAATCAACAACGACAGCAACAACAAAACTCAAAAAATTCAACGGACACGCCATCATCAACTAAACAACAACATCATGGAAAGAGACGATACACCCGCTCCCCTAGGAACACCAGCACAAGGACAACAAGCCCCAACCGGAAGCCAAACAAACACCGAAGCTCCCATAAGAGGCAGAAGACCCATCCGCTCTACAGTTTCAAGGACCCATCGCCGTACACAGTCTCCATCCCCCATAACCCCAAACCGCAACTTACCTTCTCCATCTTCATCATACGCATCTGCAAGATCCTCATCCCTCATCTCAAATAAAATGACAGTCGCCGAACTCCGTCAGACCATTACAAACGCCGGTATATCCATCCCCAACCGCTGCAACAAAGCTGAACTGTTGAAACTCTACGAAACCATCCCTTCACCAACTCCTCCCCCTCAGGACAGCAGACCAACTCGATCCCGGCACACCCCCTATCCTCAACCGACTTCTGCACAGCAAGCAACTAACCACCCCGGACCACCCAAGAAAGCAACCAGGAAAACAAATAAAAAGCTACCTCAAGCTACTGGACAGTCTGCACCCGTTACCATTACCTTTCAAAACACAGACAATCCACAGGAAAATCACGCCACTCCAGGACTTCCCACTCCCCTTCTCTGGCCTCCAGCTCCACTTTCCAGCGGAAACTCCATTCCTGCTCTTCCAGACATCTCTCCCTCTCTCAACCCTCCTCATTCTATTCTCCCTTCTAACCTTCCCCATTCTTCAACTCAGTTTTTTCCCACTCAAACTTTTCCTACGATCCATAACGCCGTTCCTCTTCCTACTAATTTCCCCTCTTCTACTACCTCCTTTTTCCCCTCTACATCCCTCCACCAAGCACCCACTGTCATTACTAACCCTCCCCAACAGTCTACTCTTCGTACTAACATCTCTTCCGCACGGCCCCCCCTTCACTCTAAGCACCGCCACACCCCTTCCCATTCCGCAAAATGCTCCAGTCCTGGAACCACCCCCGATCTCCAATGCCATCAGAAACCTCATCTTATCAGGTGCCGACATAGACCTTTCAACACTCCTTTCATCCATAGCACCTCCCTCGGCAGAGCGACAGGTGGATTGCGGCGAATTCACTATTACCCTTAAACCACCAGTCAGTTCACAAACTCGCACACTCTCCATTGCCGAATTTCACGTAGCCTTCGCACGATACACAGAAACCATCTGCTCAGTTTTTCCCCATAGGAGGCGCGAGCTGAATGACTATATGGCCATCATCTCAGAGCTCGCGCTCTCCTATGGGGGAACACATTTCTACACATGTTATAAATTATTCTCAGCTAAATGCGCAATTCGCGTCACTCAGTGGAATCAGTGTACTTATTGGGGGGCTTTGGACACTGATCTCCACAACAGAGTATCGCAACAGATGTCGCAATCTATCCTGCGCGGTCTGCCGCTCTAACCTTCACCCGACCACTTCCTGTCCCTTCGTAATTCCCTCCGCCGATAAAGAACTACAAACCCCAAAATCCACCAGCTACGTACCTCGCCCTTCTACTTCCACTATCCCCTCTCTACTTCCTCCTCCCTCCTCTCAAAACCCTCCTTCTCAAATCTGTCAAAGCTTTAATATCGCTAGATGCTTTCGCCACCCGTGCAAATTCCTGCACACTTGTAGCTACTGCGGCGGCGCACACGCTCGTGTCGTCTGCCAAGTACTAAAAGCAAATAAAAAACATAGAAATTACTTGTCGACTCCTGTTGATATTTCTAATCTGTATTCTGAATTATGCTTGCACCCTGATCCTAATTTTTCTGAATTTCTCATTTCAGGTCTGTCTAATGGATTCCACCCTGGTGTTTCGACCCTTCCTTCCTATAACCTCGCATGTCCTAATCTCCAATCCGCTAACGCCGAACCAGATGTGGTGGATCATCTAATCAAGAAAGAGATCGATAATAAATTTATGATCGGTCCCTTTCTTGCCCCCCCGTTTAGCACCTATCGGATTAGTCCAATCGGCGTAGCAACCAGAAAATTTTCTGGGAAAAAACGACTAATAATCGACCTGTCTTCTCCTCATAATTCTGCCTTTTCAAGCATTAATAGTTTAATTTCACCCGATGAATTCTCATTGAACTACCATGACATAGACCAAGCAATTTCTCTAATTAAACTCGTCGGCCGTAACGCTTGGCTCGCTAAAGTTGACATTACGTCAGCTTTTAAAATTATGCCGTTACACCCTGATTTCTGGCACCTCTTTGGCATCAATTGGAAATCCCAATTTTATTTCGCAGTCCGTCTTACGTTCAGCTGCAGAAGCAGCCCCAAAATTTTCGACATGCTTTCAGAAGCTATATGATGGATCCTCGCTAATAATTACGGAATCCTGCACGTAGTCCACCTCCTTGATGATTTCCTCATCATCTCTCCCCCCCATACCCCACCTGCTCAACACCTAGCGACTACTAAAGCAGTTTTCGCTAGGCTGGGTATCCCCCTTGCAGAAGAAAAAACCGCTGGACCCAGCACTCGCTTAGAATTTCTAGGCATTAATTTGGACTCCCAAAAATTTGAAGCTTCGCTGCCCAAAGAGAAAATTGATCGAATCATTTCTCTATCTTCCATATTTTTGGAGAAACATGAATGTTCTAAACGCGAACTGCTATCAATATTAGGACATCTTAATTTCGCCATGCGTATCATTCCTCGGGGACGCCCGTTTATCACTCACCTCCTACAACTCGCAGTTTCCGTCCACATCTTAGAAAATAACATAACGTTATCCGACCCCTGCCGCAATGAACTCAGCCTGTGGATTTCCTTCCTTAAGTGCTGGAACGGCTGCTCATTTCTGTATAGCGATCTAATTGCATCCCCCGTAGACATCCAGCTATACACGGACGCAGCTCCCTCGGTAGGATTCGGTGGTTTCTACCAAGGCCGCTGGTTCGCCTCTGATTGGCCCTCTCAAATGCTGGAAACTCCTCTACCTCAATATTCGTCTGCTTTATTCGAATTATACCCCATAGTAGCCGCTGCCTTATTATGGGGAGACGAATGGTCTGCCTCTAGCATTCTCATTCACTGTGACAACGAAGCCGTTGTGCACTGCATTAACAGAGGGCGCTCTCACTCTCCCGCTTTAATGCCGCTTCTCCGTCGCCTTATTTGGACCGCAGCCAAAAAACAATTTATCATAACTGCTATACATGTGCCCGGTTTTCATAACCAAATTGCTGACGCTCTTTCTCGCTTTCTTTTCCAGAGATTCAGACAACTAGCGCCGGAGGCAGAGCAGCACCCGACTCCCATCCCTCCTTATTCAGAGATGATATTCCAATAAATCATCCAATGCATGAGCTGCACCAAACATCCATATCCCTCATTCTGCAGGCTGTGGCTCCAAGGACCTTACAAGCATATCTCACTGCATGGAAAACATTTAAACACTTTCATTTCACATACAACACCATATTCCCAGATTTCTCCCTGCTTACAATAAGCTCATTTATTACATACCTTCATTTTCATAAAAACATGCAGGCAAACTCCATTAAGAGCTATTTAAGTGGTATTCAGTTTTTTCACAAACTCATGTACGGCTCCATTTCTGAATCCATTGCCAACTCTCAAGTCAGCCTTCTTATTAAAGGCATACAGAAAGCACGCCCCCCCACCCCAGATGCCAGATTGCCCATCACACATAACATACTCTCCAAATGCATTTCCACGCTCAGGAAAGGCTACACATCTTTTCATACAGACCGCACACTAGATGCAATGTTTATTCTTGCCTTTTTTGGATTTCTCAGATGTTCTGAATTTACAGTAACATCAAAATTTGATCCTTCTATCCACCCCACTATAGCTGATCTGACCCTGATTGATGAGGAGACAATTTTTTTCCTCATCAAACAAAGCAAAACAGATCAATCAAGAAAAGGACATTGCATCTACATATTTAACATTCCCTCCTCCACAAGCCCCTTCCAAACACTCCTAGCTTATATTCACTATAGGAAATCACTAAGCAACAGTCCCTTAGCCCCCCTGTTCATAGACGACACACACAACCCAGTGACACGCTTTTGGTTCCAAAAACACCTCAAAGCTACCCTACATCATTCAGGCTTCCCATCAGAATCATACTCCAGCCATTCATTCAGAATCGGAGCCGCCACCACAGCCGCACACAAAGGGTTAACGCAACAACACATACAAACACTTGGAAGATGGTCTTCCGACGCCTTTAAATCTTACATCAGGCTGAGCCACAGCCATCTTAAGGAAGCCCAGAGGACCCTCACTAGCAGAAATGCCAATCCCAGCGGCCAAGGGCACAGGCATAATCCAGGGACAAGTCAAGACCCAGCCATGCCAGCTCCCCAGGGGCGGAAGAGCTACCCAATTATGTAAAGGAGCAGGCACGACCCAGCCTCCTAATGGTTTCCCTTCTTCCAGCTTGAGTTGCACTCAGCTTCTCTACCTAGACACTCACCTTACTACAGCAGACGTTCCTCCTGCCCAAGCCCCCTTCTGCCACTCCGCCCCCCCAGGCCGCTGCCACAGAAGTCTCCACTGCCCCCACCCCATTCTAGGACTTCTGTAGGACCCCGCCCCTTGGCTCTGAACCCGTACAACGTTACACAGAGCTTTGATTCCGGCAGGAATCATATTAGTCTTGCCCCAGCCCTAGCTTTTATATATTATATATCATTTCTTATAATGCTATATAATATAGTCTTATTTTATTTTCTCTGTTCGATTTGTTTTATATAAATGTATATTCATATGCACCCACGCATATAAATATAAATTTATATATAGTGCCGCCACCCTCATGCTCAGTTCCCGCTGGAACACTCCCAGAGCACCTATTCCGCCCGTCACCCTCTAGTAGAAGTCTCCATCTCCCCATCATCTCTCCCGACTCCTACTGGAGTTGGCCACAATTAGCTCACCCAACCCTGAGCTGTGACACGAGCACGAGTCACTGACCCTCCCCGGCCCTAGACCTTATTTTTCTTTATTTCTTATTTATTTTTCACATTTATCTTTTATTTTTTAAATTTATTTATATATCTATATATCTATATGCACCCACGCATATAAATATATACTTATATATAGTGCTGTCACCTTCAAGCTCTAACACTCGCAAGAGTTGCTCACGAGCATTCGACCCCCGCAGGGGTCATCACCCAAAAGCCACTCACCCTTCAGCTGGGGCCTCCACCCGCCCTCCATCGTTCCCGTCCCTAGCTGGAGATGGCACTTGCAGCTCTATCTCCCGCTGGAGAGCCCAAAAGAGCTAGACTCCCGCTGGAGTCAAGTAAAATCGCCCCCCCAAGGCCTTAGTTTTTCCCCATTATATATATATATATATCTATATATCGCATATACATATATACTTATATATAGTGCTGTCACCCTCAAGCTCTAACTCTAGCAAGAGTTGCTCCCGAGCATTCGACCGCCGCAGGGGTCATCGCCCAACCGCCACTCACCCTTCAGCTGGGGCCTCCACCTGCCCTCCATCGTTCCCGTCCCTAGCTGGAGATGGCACTTGCAGCTCTATCTCCCGCTGGAGAGCCCAAAAGAGCTAGACTCCCGCTGGAGTCAAGTAAAATCGCCCCCCCAAGGCCTTAGTTTTCCCCATTATATATATATATATCTATATATCGCATATACATATATATTTATATATAGTGCTGTCACCTCACAGCTCTATCTCCGCAAGGAGTGTTCCTCGAGCAATTACTCCTTAGGAGCCCCTGACCCCCCCGCAGCCCTAGTAACCCCCTCATCCAGCTGGAGTCCTCACTTTTCACTCCTCATCATTTTGACTCCAACTGGATCCCCGTCCATCCCACAGCTCTGACCCCCGCTGGGGTTTCCCTTAGTTTCTAATCCAGCTGGAGTATTTATAGCCCACGCCAACTCGGCACGGGCTCCCGCAAGAGCCCGTATCCCCCTTGGCTCCCATCGGAGCCCCTTCACTTTCAACCACTATATCCAGCAGCCGGATATAGCATTTCAAGCCTTTCGGTGAGTTTCTTCGAATACACGGCTGCTGTCCCGAGTCTCATGCATTTGGGGAGCTCTCGAGAACACCTGACCTCGTACTCCCCTCACATGCTTTATGGACCTGGCGGGAACCCTGGGCTCAACTATCTCCGAGCTCAGGGTTCTCTCCCGGGACAGCATGCCAAACCTGCTAACTTGCTAACAAGTTGTCAAACAGTATCTAAGTGTGAACTCTTGAAATGAAGTTTCATAAACTAATTTCGAGAGGAGCACGTGATATGATTGACTGCAGCCGGCCACTCATCTAAGCTCATTAGCTAGCCAATCGGAACGATCCAAACCCACTATAAATAACCTAGCTAAAATGTACACCCCTATCTTCGTTTTTCGAAGAAACCCCCCATCCACCCCTTCTCCTCCTTTCCTCTTTTGCCGAGGGGAGCTCTCGAGAACACCTGACCTCGTACTCCCCTCACATGCTTTATGGACCTGGCGGGAACCCTGGGCTCAATTATCTCCGAGCTCAGGGTTCTCTCCCGGGACAGCATGCCAAACCTGCTAACTTGCTAACAAGTTGTCAAACAGTATCTAAGTGTGAACTCTTGAAATGACCATTATGGATCAATTGAACATGCATCTGCAAGCATCTGCTACTTCCTGTTTTCTTGAAAATGTGCACCTCTGTCGATTAAACATGTCTTTCAAAACAACATTTTCATTGTGGTTTGAAAAAAATTTCATCACTTGCTAGATAATGATAGGTACCAGTTTCACAGATAATCTTCAACTTGTACTCATTTATAGGCTATATTGCAAAAATGTTTTTTTTTTTTTTTTTTTTAGGGTAAAGACTTTATTAAACATAACATCAGACAAACAAAGTTTAATTATATTTTTTTATGTATATATCATAACAAAAATAATTTTGGTTTAGTCTGGTATGAATTATCAGAATGACTGAGCAGTTATACGGTTCTGGTAGTTTCAGAACGTTTCAAATACTTCAAAATGTTCATAAAGAGTTCACAAAATTAAATAAACAATAGTGAATCCATAAACTGAAAGGTTTAAACCATGTCTTTTGAAGAGACACAATCACTTTGTATTCCAAACAGAAATCATTTACAATTTTGTTTGCGTGTAAATGTTTAAAGTTGATGATTGTTAATCATGCTTGCTTGAGGACTAAAGGCCAATGAAGTTTATTCTTGCTTATCACATGGCAAGGCTTCTGTAAGACCAATTAGATTTGATCTCATGGGCACAATTGGTTATGCTTTGTTTTTGCTTGGTGATCCAAGTTTATGTCTTAAAAAATGGCTAAATTAAATATTTTAAACATAAAGAGTGTGTCTGTTTACAATTTAAATGTTTTCTGGCGGGTTAAAATGCGATCGGGTGAAAAGACTTTTCAGGGGAGGAAAATTAATATCTCAGATTTGGGTAAAAATAACTTCATTTGTGTTCTTAAGGTGAATACATTTTGTTTTCGCATGAGTGAGTGACGACAGAAATGTAATTAATGACCCATAGATTCAAGTATAAATTCGGTTGGAGTTCTCACGGTTGGTGAAATACACTTCTTTTGATTAAAAAAGAAAGAGAGCGACTCTTCCAGTCTTGTAAGTGATTAGGAAGTTTTGTTTAAAACACGGAGATGAAAAGAGTCCCAGCACAATGGCCGCAGGGCTTAAAGAGCTTCTATTGCAAAGTGTGGAGAGGTTTGTCTTTGCAAACACCTGTTGGGTTGCATTAATCACCAGAGACACTGATGCAAGACCAGACATGAGTCAGTGCAGGTGAACTGTGAATGAAAGATGAGAGATTTTGTTTTTCATCATAATTTTATTCGACTTACAAGACACAAAACGCAATAAGGAATGAGAAAAATATATATTACAAAAACAACAGCACATTGTTAACACACCACTGCATTATAAACATATTCAAATCACTCTTATCCATATAGTAAGGGTTAAACAATAGCCTCAGCTCAGGATATGATGTGTATCACGATATGATGTTCATGATACAATATGCATCACGATATTTGTATCCAAAATCCAACTTTGTCGCCCATACAAAATGGCGTCATGTCTTTTGCCATAAATACTCCTACGCATCTCGTTATTTCTTGAGCTTTGCCACTTAAATGAGACACTTGATTGCATTTTGATGCTGTGGTGACGGCTTAAATGGCACATCATATTCGTTGTGTTTGCAGCTTTGTATTTTTTTTACTGTGTTTACATTTTTTTACATTGTTTACACACTGTATGTGTTTTGTCTGTTTTCTTGTTACCATCCTCTTCAGTAACTAAAATATAAAAAAATAAAATGTTGCCAGATCTTGCACTCACAAGAGGACGAGACATCCTCTATTTTAGCTGCACTCATATTGGCCTGCTACTGCTGCTAGTTTAAGGAATCTGAATGCATGTGACGGCAGGTGGAATCTAGCTCAACCAATGAGAGAAAACAGATGTCATATTGCAATAAAATTGTCAAAACGCCACGATACATGTTGTGAAATTTTTGTATTGCAATAAATTGCACCCCGATATATTGTTGCACCCCTACTATAGAGTGATTAAATTTAACCAAAATCCTTGATTTAACAAGAGTTTTAAAAAACAATATTACACATTGGCCATGTGAATTATTTATCTTACTTTTTTGACAAATATATTGCCATTTTTGCCTGTCCCACCACAAAGTTGAAAGAGTGAGTTTGAATTTTCAACACACCTTTAATATCCACTACACACAATAAGTTTGAGATATTGTTATTTACATGAGTGCTTTTCCTATTTGCGCTGCATTTCAATGAAAATGGTATTAATAATAATCAGTGGTGCATAGTGACTAATTACGAATGCTCAAATTACTCTAATTTAGTAGTTTTTCATAGGAATTGTAATTTACCAAGTAGTTTTAAAATGTGTACTTTTACTTTCCCTTCAGTACATCTTTAGTGCTGTATTGGTAATTTTACTCCACTACTTTCCTTGAAGATGCAGTCACTACTATTTTTTTCCAGTCTATAGGGATTAGAAGAATCAGTCCTGTGATTCCTGTTCAACCAAATCACATATACAAGGTAAATCGCCTCATAATAAACTACCTCAAGACATGGGGGATTTATAATTGCAGCAAACTGATTGGAAGCATTAAAAGTGTCCAAGAAGATGTTTAAAATCTTTACAAGCATTGACCCAGAAACTGTTTAGATGCATTTCACTGATGAGAAGATGACGAATGTTTACTGTATGATGACTGAAATGGCCTTTAACACCCAGCAGACACAAGACGTCAACATGACGTCAGATTGACGTTGTACCCTAACATCATGGGGACGTTGCATTTTTTTAGAAAATGAAAATCGAGTTCACGTCAGAACTCAACATCAGGCCAATGTCACTGTACAACCCAAAAACAACCAAATATCATTGTCTAATGATGTTACAGCTTGACGTTGCGTTCACGTTACCACGATGACATCTATTAAACGTTTTATTTTGGTTGCAATACCTTTCAAATAAATATTGTCAAATACTGACTTCAACATGATGTTGGTTTTAGATGTTGGCTCGACATTGGATTTTGGTCACTTTCTAATAACTGAAAATTGGAGAAAAAAAATATCAACGTCATTTGACGTCATTATTGGACATCAAAATAAAGTTGTCTTTAGACATTGACTAGACATTGAATTTTGGTCACCTGACATCACAACCTAAATCGAACCTAATATTAATAACATTTTATGATGTTGTGTGCCTTCTGGGCATTAACTAGATGCACCACAGAATGTTATGTTTACACACACATGCCCAAATTACATACACAACGCATCAGCTTTTAATAGTGTAATACTCACTACTCTTGAGTACTTTTGAAAGGTCCACTTTTTACTCATACTTTGAGTAATATTTACAACAGGTACTTTTACTTAGTAATAATTAGAACCTAAAGTTCATTGATAAACTTTGATGTTGGCTTGAGAAGTCAAACGTTTATGGCATTGTTAGGTGGTTGCTAAGCAGTTGCTAAATGGCAATGCTCATGTACATGTTTTATCAAATGCTAATACTTAGTAGGCATTTCTAGCATATGTTATTGCATTTAGATAATCATTTATAGCATGTAGCTAATCGTTATTAGCACTTGGCTTCCATTATCATTGTTACCATGCATAGTACACAGGAAGTCCCATTTGCTAGCATGAGTCAAACAAGCCAATGCCCAGGTCCCTACGATGTTCTGATGTAGAGATATTGCTATTTTTAAATGGTTGCTAGGTTATACTGTTTTATTGCTATGGGGACATTTGACAGGTTAGTGATGATACATCAAAGCTTCTTGGCAATATGAGTGATTTAAATCAACCCCGATGTTTCTATGACAGTCTTTATGAGTGTCAAGGGAATGAACATTATGTAAAAATGGCTTGCTGTATTTTTTTGAAAATACAAAGCTTAATAAGTGTGAAGGTGACACATGCAAAAATGGCTTGCCATATTAGTAAAAAATATGGAGTTTAAGTTAAAAATGGCTTGCCATATTTTCAGAAAAATAATGCTTAAAAATTATTTATTGGAAAACTATAAGTCTGATAAACCTTAAAGATATAGCAACAAAATCTACCGCATCTTAATACAGCTTTTGGCCAAATTTGGGGCTTGTATAATTTTTTTATATGCCCGGATTATAAAAATTTAATATTTAACATTTTTTATAAAAAAAATTATAAGTCTTACAGGCATGAGGAGATATAGCAACAATCTTGAATGCAGAAGGCACATTTTGACCACATTTGGGCCTTGTGGCATGAACGGCCTAGGAGGAGATACGTATGTTTTCAAGGACAGAGTAGCATAACGGTATGTTGGCTTTCTCAAGCCAACATAATAATAATACCTTTTATTTATAGGCGCCTTTCAAAGCACTCAAAGACATCTTACAATATGTCACAGGCACATTCTAAAAACAGGACAGAAGAAAAAAAAAATAATAATAAAATTTGGAACTAATTACAGTTCAGCCGCAGAAGATCTCAATGAGCGCTGAGGAGTGTGCCAGTGAAGAAGATCAGAGAAGTAATCGGGTGCCAGGTTGTGAAGAGCTTTGTAAGTTAATAATATAATTTTATATTTTACATGATAAAGAACAGGAGGCCAATGCAAGTGAAAGAAATTTGGACTTATGTGTTTAGCACGGGTGACTACCCTAGCTGCTGAGTTCTACATTTGTTCTACTTGCACTACATTTTTGGGCAAGTAATGGTACTTTTACTTGAGTATGATTTTTTCAGTACTCCATTTTTCAATTTCCACCACTGCTAATAATGTATGAGAAGAAACACCATTTTCAGTAGTTTAATGTTTATTACCCCCAATTTTTTGATAATAACAAGGATAGCCCCAAATAACAAAACTAGACAATGTCAGTAGCGGGTGTTTCACTGTCAATGACAGCTTGACAGTGACGTCTCAGGCTCCTCACAAGCCTCATGATGTTGTTCTCATGCGTTCCACTCTTTCACTAGTGCTACATGCAGTTCTGCCAGATCACGTGGGGGTAGGGTACGATCCTCCAGTCTCTGCTTCAACTGGTCTTAGCAACCCAGGCTCATTCTGAAAATGTAGTCCTGTGGATGTTTCTGGAGACTGCGAAATGCATCCCAGGAGGTAAGTATTTTTGCAGTTTTTGTTTTCGTGAATCCACGAGGGGTCGCACCCACGCTGTTCTTGCGTAAACCAACCAGCTGCTGTTGAACGATCGTCTGTCTGACTGACTGAATGATTGACTATGTGAGCGGCCACCCTCCTCCTTCCCTAAACCCAACCAATTTTACCAATTGACCCGCCCACCCACTTACTTCCCTAAACCCAACCAACAATTTACAAAAGCCGTCCAGAAAAAGAAAAGCCCTCGTCTGATTTTGACTCGCTTATAAACATCACACATGGAGAATAATACGTTGTTATAAAAGAATCATAAATTATTATATTAAAGAATCATAAGCTAATTTTTTATTATACTGTTTAGCATTATCGTTTAATCCTAAATTGTTGATCGTTGAAAATACTGTTCATTAAATACTGTTATTATTATTATTATTATTATTATTATTATTATTATTATTATTATTATTATTATTATTATTATTATTTTATCCTAAAATGTTGATTGTTAAATATACTTTTTATTATTTATTAATATTAATATTAATATTAATATTATTATTATTATTATTATTATTATTATTAGTATTTTTATTTATTTTTTGTTGTATCCAAAAATATTCATTGTTAAAAATATAGTTTATTATTATTTATTCATTCATTCATTTTCTTTTCTGCTTGGTCCCTTTATCAATCCGCGGTCATCACAGCGGAATGAACCACCAACTTATCCAGCACATGTTTTACACAGCCAATGCCCTTCCAGCTGCAAACCATCTCTGGGAAACATCCTTACACACTCATACACTACGGGCAATTTTGTCTTCCCAATTTACCTTTACCACATGTCCCACTGTGGGGGGAAATCTGAGCACCCAGAGGAAACCCACGTGAATGGAGGGAGAACATGCAAACTCCACATAGAAACGCCAACCAACCCAGCCGAGGCTCTAACCAGCAATAGAGGCGACAGCACTAAGTACTGAACCATTGCATCGCCATTTATTATTATTTATTTATTTATTTATTTATTTATTTATTTATTTATTTATTTATTTATTTATTTATTTATTTATTTTTATTTTAAATATTTTATTTATTTTATTTTATTTTTTTACTACTACTACTATCTCATTTGTTTTGTAAAGTCCTGTTTAATGTAAACACAAATGCTTTGGCAATACATATGTAACATTTATTATGCCAAAAAAGCAAGTTTGAATTTGAGAGAGAGAGAGAGAGAGAGGGAGAGAGAGAGAGAGAAAGAGAACAGCTGACAGGTGCTTCAAAAAAACAGGCGTGTGTTGAAAGACTGTGACTGGCTCCATTTCAGTTGTTTTCCCAAACTTTAGTAATACGTGAAGCTTGCACGTCAGTAGTGAGCAGTAGTGAATACAGCCAAAAAAAATCCAAGTTGCTCAGTTGTTTTCAAAACAGTGTAACATTATCTGTGCACTTTTTCCCCCCAGTGAGTAGCGGTTTAGCATGACAAAACAATACATTGTTGTTTAACTATTGCGTAATGCGCACATGCTGTGATTTACCAAGAGGCTTCTGATAGAAAGTGTGCTATTTTATGTGCTTTGTTTTTACCCACAAACAGGGTAATAATACAAACATTATGTGCAGTAAACAGTGTGAGAACTACACAAAAATTTCACACTAAAAACTCATTTGTCTAACTGCAGTTTTGTTTTTTGATAATATGGGTTGTTTCATGTCGGTTTATCAAAAGCTTTGTTTAGCTTTGCACCTTAACATTAACTTTAGGGCATTCCACTATAGCCTACAATAAAAAAACTACCTGATGACACCCAGCCATAAAATAGCTACATGAACAACCAATAAAATTATATTACCTTACCACAGTTTCTATTCACTTGTATATTTCTCCAGAAGCATTTGCACTCCATGGGTGCATTTCCGAAAACCATTGTTAGCCAACTAAGGTCACAAGTTCTGTCTTTGCAAACATAGTTTCTTGATTTGGTGTTTCCTAAAATCCGTCTTTCCAACAAACATTCGCAAATTGTGTTGCAAACTTCTATGCTTGCAACTACACCTCTGGAGCTGTAGTTAGAAACATAGTTCCTGGCTGTGTTCTATTCCCACTTATCCCCCTGTGCCCTATCCGTTTAGAACATTCTAACATTTAAACTTGGAATAATTATTATATTTATTTTTTATAATAAAGCATTAAAGTCATCTCTCTTAGGTGTAATTTGCTTTCAAAGCGTTTTTACAGTTAATTTTTAGCGATCTTCATATTTACAATTGCGCCCCCTAGCAGGGCACTTAGAAACATTGATGCCATTTGGAACACAGATTTGGCTTATGGCGAAAGCTATAGGTAACCTATTATATAAAAGCGGAATTTACTTTACATCTCCATATGCATACGTTAATGCTTTTAATTTATGGTGGGTTAATTATTAAGTAGAAAGAGAAGAGAAACTACAGGTTTTGGGAAACACTCGTCTCTACATCGTTCTTTTCCCAAACGATGCATCATGCTATGAAAGTTCAGCCGCGAGTTACATCGTTGTGTGGGAAATACATTCCAGTTTGATTGTGTTTTTATACAAAATAATAGACAGAGTTTTGATTTATGGTATTTATGTAGATATTTTAGTTGTAATAGTTCAAATACTTTAAATACAATGGAGTTAAAAATTTAGAGAACTTCCTAAATTCACTAATAGTTCAAATTCAAATTTTATTCAGAGTCATACACAGTATCATATGCAGTAAAATGCTTACACAACAACTTGTGACTTATAATAGAATAATAATAACAAAATAGAATAATAACAAAAATAATAACAATAATAATCTATATATTGTAGAAATATACCGTTTTTAGTCAGAATTATTAGCCCCTGTTAATTATTTCCCAAATGATTTTTAACAGAGCAAGGAAATTTTTACAGTATGTCTGATATTATTTTTTCTTCTGGAGAAAGTCATATTTGTTTTATTTCGGCTAGAATAAAAGCAGTTTTTAGTTTTTTTTAAACACAATTTTAAGGACAAAATTATTAGTCCCTTTAGCCTATACACTTTTTTAACAGTCTACAAAACATCCTTCATCATACAATAACCTGCCTAATTACCCTAACCTGCCTAGTTAACCGAATTGACCTAGTTAAGCCTTTAAATAATTCAGGGGGACTAATAATTCTGACTTTTATTGTAAATGCAATAGAAAATAAAAGCAAATAGAAAATAATCAAAGACTTCTTATAAATTAGCCACTAAACTGACAAAACGTTAAATAGTTGCATGTCCTCGTGAGATCAGCTGATCTACAGCCAAAGTCAAACAGGTTTAGTTTCTTTTTGTCGCAAAAAAAAATAAAAACATTCTTGTAGCACAAAAAAGGTCTAGAATGAGTTTTCAAAGTGTAAATTGGTGTTATAGTAGTGTAAATATATACAGTTGAAACCAGAGGTTTTTATACACGGCATAAAAAGGCACATAACCATTTAAAAAACGTCAGATGTTAATGTGGCTAAACTTTTTCTCTTTTACTTATGTTTCTGTTATGCTTAATATCAAAATATCAGAATAATGAGAGAGCTATTTTTTTTTAAATTGGTATGACTTTTCTTGAAAGTCAAGTTTACTTATAATATGATCATTGTGCCTCTGAGAAAAGCTCAGATGATGATGTCAAGGTTTTGGAAGTTTCTGATTGGCTAACTGACAACATTTGAGTTAATTAGAGGCACAATTGTAGAATAGTATTTAAGGAAAACCTCAAACACACTGCTTCCTTGAGACAACATGGGAAAAACAACAAGCCAGAATCAACAAAAAAAGCCAGATTACAATTTGCTAAATTACACTGGGAAAAAGAATAATTTTTGGATACATGTCCTGTGGTTTGATGGAACTAAGATTGAACTGATTGGCCATAATGCTCAGTGTTACATTTGGAGGACAAAGGGGAAAGCTTACAAGCCAAGGAACACCATCCCAACTGTGAAGTATGGGGGCGGCAGCGTCATGTTGTGGGGCTGTTTTGCTGCAGGAAAGACTGGTTCACTTCATAGCATAGATGACATCATGAAGAAAGAACATTATGTAGAAATACTGAAGCAACATCTCAAGACATCAGCCAGGAAACACTTGGCCAAATTAGTTAAAATATGCAACAAAGTGAATGTTTTGGAGTGGCCATCACAAAGCCCTGACCTCAATCCTGTAGAAAATTTGTTGAAAAAGCTTGTGCGGACAAAGCCCGCAAATCTGACTCAGTTACACCAATTCTGTCTGGAGGAATGGGGCAAAATTCCTTCAAACTTTTGTGAGAAGCTTGTGGAAGGATATCCAAAACATTTGTCCAAAGTTATACAGTTTAAAAGCAAAGCTAAAAAAAAAATAAAATAATTAATGTGTGTAAACTTTTGACTGTCTAGACCAGTGGTCACCAAACTTGTTCCTGGTGGGCCGGTGTCCTGCAGATTTTAGCTCCAACCCTAATCAAACACACCTGAACAAGCTAATCAAGGTCTTACTAGGTATGCTTGAATCATCCAAGCAGGTTGGACTAGACCCTGCAGGGACACCAGCCCTCCAGGGCCGAGATTGGTGCCCCCTGGTCTAGACATTAGTAAAAAAAATTCTCAAAAAAAATTCTCTCATTATTCTGGCATTTAACAAATGTAAATCATTTAGGTAATCCTAACGGACCTAAAATAGTAAATGTGTAGTATGATTTACCATTAGACATTTTTTTAAAAAATGGTTATGTCCTGTTTTTTTTTTAGAGTTTATGAGAACTTCTGGTTTTAACTGTAGCCTGCAAGTGTGCTGGTATTTATGTGTCCAGATGAATGTCTTGTAAAAGCATGTTAAACATCACATGCACACACACAAGCACTAAGCGGATTTCTGCTCCTGCCTTTTCAAGCGTATGATCAAATCCCAGGATATGTCTCCAAACAAAGCCTATAATTCCGAGCTGCTCAACACCTCACCATAAATACAGCCCACATCATTTGCTCTCTCTTTCTTTCTGTTTTGCCCTACAAACCACTCCTACATAAACTCATAACACAGCTAATGATTATTTCTTGTTCTTAATTATCTGTTTATTTTTTTAATGCTCACCCTGTTATTTTGCATATAAATGAAAAAAAGAAAATCTCAGCTACATGTGTACGTAAAAAAAAATAATTAATTAAATCACACCTGTAAGATGCCCTCTAATGTGCATGCTTTCCACTAAAGCAGCTTAAAGGAGTTTATTGACAAAAAAGTGGATTGTTATTTTAAAGTATAAGATTGCTGTTTTAAAACAAAGTATTTTTTTACTGTGTAGTGATGTTCCAACTTTGAAAGCTCTAAAGGTCACTTAACAGAAACTAAGCTGCAAAAGCAGTTCATAGTAAAATTCCATTCAGAAATCCATTAGATTAAATATTAACTACCCACATTTACACATCAACGCTGCATTTATCAACTAAGTGAGGGACTAAGGGGAAGCAGTTAATGCTATTCTCAAACAACAGAGCAAGTGATGATAAGAATAAAGTCAGTCAAGTGTTTTACCTTGTAAATCTGCATAAAAGATTCTAGTGTTAGAAACAAACAGATGGAATGTGTTTTCAGCAGTTCAATGTGTACTTTTAAAAGTAATAGATTACAATCTTGAACAATTTACTTGAAGGGGGTTGTACATGAGACTGACAAGAAAAACCTTTATAGTCATGACATGACATAAATGAAATTTTATTTATGCTTATAACAACTGTCATTAAGTGTCATTTACTCAGTTATGTCATATTAAAAGCAAAGGTGACATTGTTTGAGTTGTCTTCATGACAACTTGACATACTGTAACCAGATATAATATAACCAAATCAGGCTCATTCTGAAAACGTGCTGCTATATACAATTCTGGAGAGTGCCAAACACGTCCCAAGAGGTACATTTATTTACCTGAGGCCGCTGTGTATGCTTTTTGAGATCTCAAATTTCTCTCGCGAGTCCTATTCGAGCCTTCTGTCAACTGACTGAATGACTAACTGACTGACTGACTGTTTAATCGACCGACCCACCCATCCTCCTTCATTAAACCCAACCAATACTAAAATGTTACCAAAAAGGTAAATAATGTGTCTTATAGTTAGTTTTTAATGTGTTATGTTATTTTGTCTATTTTTTTTTTTTTTTTACATTATAATTGTAATATTACAATAGTAAATAGCAACTTCAGTAACAGTGGTCATGAGGATTTGCAGAAGGTCAAGTTGAACATCAAATGGATGTAAGGTAATTTAGGTGACTTTGAAAGTGGCATGGTTTGTGCCAACCATATAGGATTTACTAATAGTCCAATGAGAAAATATCCAGTGAGCAGCTATTTTGTGGTTGAAAATGTCAGGGCTTTTGTTTATTCTTGTAATTGTCCTGTCCAATCTTACATGTATAGTGCTTGGCTGAAGTTTACTTGGGCCACCTTTGTCTGTGGCTTTGTATTTGGTTTGAGTCTGCACTCTCAGGTAGGCCCACGGTTAATTAGAATTCTAATTGGCTCCATCTTCTCATCTTGTCTATTGTTTAGTCCCTCCCACCGTGTTATCCAAATATAAGATTTTTTGTGTTTGCTGTCCTGTGCCAGTTCATTGTTAATGTTTCCTTCTGTGGTTGTTCCTTTACTATTCGAGTCGCCAGTCCAGCAAAGTCTAGTTTGCTCTTTAGTTAATGTTTTTTTTCTCTTTTGGAGTAGTGTTTGTTGTCTTTTTTTTTTTTTTTTTTTTTTTGTAAATAAAGACCCTTTTTTTTGTTGTTGTTGCATTTGTCGTTACTCCCTCTCTACCCACACACCTCCGTATGTAAACACCTTGTTTTTTTTTCCCAAAGGTCAGAGAAGAATCACCAGACTGTCCAGACAAAAGCTTTAAGAAATGCAACAGTAACACAATATTTAAAAAAAAAAGAAGTGGTTAAAACCAAAGACTTTGGGGCAGATGAGCTACAGAATAAGAAGTACATAGAGCATAGAAGGAATGGAAATTTCTGACAGATAAAAACAGCCTATAACAGTCTTTGACTTCTAGGCTGGATTAATGCTCCGTTTGCTGGTTGCCCAGCACGCCAATATTTTTTCCCAAATCTGTTATTCCAACAAACATTCGCAAACTGCGTCGCAAACTTGAGGACTCGCAAGAGCTGTAGTTTGAAACAGTTACTGGCTGTGTTCTATTGCCACTTATCCCCCTTAACCCTATTTATTTATAACATTCAAACATTCAAAGTTGGAATTATTAAAGATAATAAAAGCATTAAAGTCATCACTCTTAGATGTAACTTGCTTTCAAACTATTTTTTTTTTTTGTTCAGTTTTAGCAATCTTCATGTTAACAACTGTGCTCCCTTCGCAGTGCACTTTGAAAACATTGATATCATTTTGAACACAGCCTCAGGGCGAAAGCTATAAGAAATACATAGCTATAAGAAAACAAAAAGCATACATTTATTATTTTAATTCATAGTAGGTTATTTATTAAGTATCTGTATAGTATATGACATTGGCCTGCTGGTTAGAACTTTCTGCAGTGGTTTCCATGTGTTAAATTGTAAAAGTAGACTTTAAAAATAAATAAACAATTAAATAAATAAATAAATAAACAATATCCTACTTAATAATAATAATAATAATAATAATAATAATAATAACTATTATTATTATTATTATTATTATTATTATTATTATAATCAATATTAATATTATTATTAAAAGTACGATTTTTTCATTACTAATAAATAATAAATATTACATTTCATTTTATAATAAATAACATCATTATGTATTAATATGATTTATATGATATTAGAATACATGTTAGCTTTTGTAAGTGATATGTTTTAGAATAAAATGTGTAATTTTCAACTTCTCAATAATATTAGTAAAGCAAACATAGGCCCTAATGCCATTTACATATATGTCAAATAATATGGAAAGCAAGTGCATGTTTTTACCAAATCTAATATTGGATTTTATTTTTAAATGCGTGTGCGTGTAAAACAATATAATATGCACAAAGAAGTTATGGGTTCTTCTCTAAAAAAGCAGTTACTCCACCCAGTTTGGAGCATCATTATGGGCGTTTTACATTATAACTAACATGGTTCAAGTGAAGTTCTGCAACAGAGAAACTACATTAAAGACCTATCTTTTTAGTAAAGCATACACTCAATGCATCACAAAGCAGTATGATACATGAATGTACTCCACGCATCTCATTTATATACACTATGAACAGCAGCTACATTAATTATTCTCGTTATTCTCTATTTCCACCTGGGGATTCTCATCCTGAGGCCCCCGAATATTATGCAGTGCCACTGATGTGATGCAAGACCTGTGAAGAGATGATCCCAAGGTTTCCACAAACCGTACCAGGCCGTATCCTGAGCAGCTGCTGTGGTGGTCATGTAGAGTAGAGAGCATGCGTCTGAGTCCTGTGACACTCCAGGGACAGGCAAGTCTTTGCTGATGTCCAGCGTTCTCCAGCTTCCGGCACCTAGACTGCAACTAGGCTCAAGACGTTTGGCCGTAGGAGAAATGGTTGTGCCCAACTGAGCCTGGTTTCTCACAAGGTTTTTATCCTTCACTTTCACCAATTGGTGAAGTTTTTTACTTACTGCTGTTGCCACTGGCTTGCATGGTACAGGACTTGTAGATCTGCACATCGATGGTTTACTCTTTAGAGTTTGGACTCTCAGCAGTAAATTTTTAAACACTGAACTGAACTTAAACTCTGAAAACTGAACTGAAACTTTCAATTCACTATAATTGTCTATTGACCTTATTCTAAAATGCGGAAGTGCGCCTGTTTTCGCGATTGTCTTAGAACTTCCGATTCAGTCGCCTATGGGAGAAATGACAAGGAATAATAAACGGCAGAAAATGGCCAAACTACCTGCTCAACAAACAAATGTTTGCATGACTACACAGACCAAGTAGAATAATATAATAAGAAAATATTAAATTGCAACATCAAGCAGCGTAACGAGCAGTTGTTAATGTCAAAAAATGAATGGAAGTGAATGTGACCGGAAGTCGCGAGACAAAAAGATTCAAATGGCAGCGCCCACTCGTCAGCTGAGAATAAGGTGAATATGAAGCTGCTTTGGCACAATCCACATTGTAAAAGCGCTATACAAATATAGATGAATTGAATAAAAACATCATTAAGGCTAAAGTTCAGCACAGTCTCACAGAAAGTGGTCAGTATTTATTGAAAAAGCTTTTACAAATGTATGTTTAAAAAATTACGATTCTAAACTACCCGGTCTGATTACTTTCAGTTTCTTTTGCAAAACCTTAACAGGTTCAGACAAAAATATCGTTCTTTTAGGAACTGTTTACTGAAAGCCGCTTTGAGGAACCAAAAAAAAGCCCTCATACTGCATTTGCTGAAATGTGTTTTAATTTTGTGCATGAACACTTCCAGATCTTCCCAGCCACACAAGGCTGTTGACGTATGATGTACATCTTTAGTGCATTACCATCCATCAAATGTGAAATGACGGTGTTTTCAGAATTATTATTTTCCATGAAGGCTCTTATCAGAAAAGAGCACACCTAATGATAGGTCTGTCGGCTCACACTTCCTCCCAGTGTCCCGCACAACATCCTGAGGGAGTAAATCAAAAATATTGGCAGAGCGTGGCGTAGAGTGGCCGGAAACCCCCTGGAAGCGTGGATGGATTCTGGTGCTGGTCCAGCCTGACCTCAGCCTCCTGTTGAGGGAGCTTCTCTAACTTTCATCCGTTAAGGAAACATCTGGACACCAATGGCCTGGACTAGTGTGTGTGTGTGTAGAGGATGCAATGCTGTCTGTATGTAGATGAAGAGACAGTGTTATGCTAAGAGAAGCATCACTACTCACCATCTTGGGCTCTTTCACCAAGCTAAATCTCTGGGTCAAAAATTAATGGGTTAACAGGGATGAAAAAAGTCACTAAAACGAACAAAAATGACCCAGAATGGGTTCATGAGTTATTTGCTATTTATGTATTCATTCTTTTTAAGTAAATTCCTTTGTATGCAAGATATGCTTTTTGTGTTTTAGCAAGCAGCCAGTTTGGATGTTGATCCAGTTTTGAACCAGATATGATAAAACGGCTTAGAGTACAAGAAACAGCCTTGAGCATAGAACAGATTGTACTTGGTGTGTGCGTGTTCTATTCAGTTGTGGATCATCTACAGGTCCGAGGTCAGCTCTGATGAGCCCAGTGGCCCACGACACTATCTCTATCCTATGTTGGAAGAAGATATGACCTCACTTCTGCATACCTTTTTGGAAATTGTCTGTCTGTGCTTTAACCAATCAGGTTATGTGTGACGCAGTTAGTGACGCATATTACAGTATAATTGCTGTTGTTTTGAGATTGCAAGCAGAGCGTCCAATGAACTCTTTGCGAGTGCTGAAGCTGGCTTCTGCTGATGATCTTCAGTAAACTTTTTTTAGTTAAATCTTTGTCTCCAGCTCATCTCCATCTGTCAGACTGGTCATTTTTGGGTTAAAACCTTCAGTTCCCCAACAGTCAAGCTAAGGACATATAGAACTAAGCTAAGTTCTTTATAGAACTCTTCACTAAAATCAGTAGGATGGAAGCTACTCTGAAACTTGTTTGAACTTACAGTATATATCATAAAAAGTCACTAGGATATACTGTCAAACTACACTTGCAGTGTAAAATTTAGCTAGCTACGCTGCAAGTTATTTTTTAAAAGTAACTAGTTTAATTGGAGCTACATTGTTTCACACAGTTTTTAAAAAAATGCTTATTTTAAGTCAAATATTTGGCACATTCAAAAGTGCAAAACAATTATAATGCCAAGACCTAATAATTTATTACAAATAGTTTTCAAATTCAGTGGATTAACATTGCCTCAGTGGTTATCACTAGCTATGTTTCCATCCAAAAATGCGAATGTACTTTATGCGCAAAACTGGATTATCACATAAAAGACGTGCGAATAAAGCAGCGTTTCTATCCAACGAGTCAAATCGAACACAATCGTCCATTCCTGATTATCTGGCACCAAATATCAACAGTAAAAACTGAATTTGCTCCTGTAGAAGAAGCTGCGTCAATCTTTTCTTCATCTAATAAATTTCAATAAATTTAAATTTTATTGCGCATAAGTTTTATATGCGCATTTTCAAAATGTATGCGCATCATGGCATTTCCATCAACAGTTTTTTTTTTTTCCATCATATCCAAAATGCGCATAAAAATAGTTGGATGGAAAAATAGCTACTGTTACCTCACAGCAAAAAGGTTACTGGCTGCAGGATTGATGGCATTTCTGTGTGGAGTTTGTGTGTTCTTCCCGTGTCCGTGTGGGTTTTCTCTGACTTCCCTCAAAGACAAGTGCTATAAGTGAATTGGATAAAGTAAATTGGTTGTATTGTTTATGTGTATGTGGGTGATCTCAGCACTGGGGGTTCATGGCATCTCAGTGATGCCAAACTTCCTCAGCCACCTCAGGAAGTATAGCCGCAGCTGAGTTTTCTTCACCAGCTGTGTGGTGTTGTCTGGTGTCCAGGTGAGGTCCTCAGTGATGTGGACCCATAGATCAGGGCTATTCGATTATTTTGTCATGGTGGCCAGTTCACGAAAAGCATCCCAAATGAGGGGACGGAGAGATAACTTGGACGGAGAGATATATATTTTACTAGATATTTTTCAAGACATTTCTATACTGCTTAAAGTGAAATTTAAAGGCTTAACTAGGTTAATAAGGTTAACTAGGCAGGTTAGGGTAATTAGGCAAGTTATTGTATGGTTTGCTTTGTAGACTATCGAAAACAAATTTAGCTTAAAGACCTAATAATTTTGACCTTAAAAGTAATAAAAAATAAATAAAAACAGCTTTTATTGTTGTCGAAATGAAACAAATGAGGCTTTATCTAGAAGAAAAAATATTATCAGACATGCTGTGTAGATTTCCTTGCACTGTTAAACATAATTTGGAAAATATGTGAAAAAGAAACTAAAAGGGGGCTAACAATTTTAACTTTTAACTGTAAGTGATGACACTGCATTTAAGACCCCATGCTGTATTTTTGCTCCTTAAGGCACCCACGTTGGCTTTTTCTACATTAAAACATTAATATCTTATATTTTGAAACTACATAACATTTTTGCATTGTACAATGTGGCTTTTTTTTACAGACATATTCAAATGTTGTATTTTGAAGCACAACAAAATCAGTGTATTGCTTAATTAGGCTTCTTCTACATTCAGACATATTCATGTTATGTTTTAAATTCTGTAACAATTAGGGATGCAGTGATTATAGATTTTGGTTGATTTTACAGTTATCACAAACATTTTGCATTTGTTAAATTCAAAACACTACTCATTCATTCAGTCATTTTCTTGTCGGCTTTGTCGCTTTATTAATCCGGGGTCGCCACAGCGGAATAAACCGCCAACTTATCCAGCACAATTTTACGCAGCGGATGCCCTTCCAGCCACAACCCATTTCTGGGAAATCAAATCACTACTAGTTTACAAAATCATAAGAAATCTGCTTATATTTAAAAGTGTTGTTTCTTGCTGCTCAGTAACCAAATATAGCACAAATATTAATAAAAACAAACAATAGTCCATTTCTATTTTGGACTCTTTAGAAAGTTTTTGATTTAAACAATTGCAAATTGTATTTTAAGGTACTTGTATTTGAAAACAACATTAATTAGGACTAAAAAACAGAAACAACTATCTAACTAGTGCTGAGATGACATATTGATATTTGTGTGTAATTATTCCAAAATGTATGTCTAATAATTATTAAATATTAATGATGACAAAAATGACAATAATACTAACAATGAATTACATTTCTCATTATCATGCTGCCTTGAATGTGTTAAATGGGTTATCTGCTTTAAAAAGTCTGTTACTTTATGAAAAATAAATTTATGGTTAGCATCAAAAAATGAAGCATTGTTAGAAATAATTATTTTGCACTATTGTTTTTTATATGCATGTCAATTTAGTTAATAATATTTCTGCTACAAAACAAACAAAAAATTATAATAAACCATTCAATTCAATGTTGAAAGCTGCATAATAACAAGAAAGAATGGACAAAATAAAGTAAAAATATTCTCACTTCTATAACTCTTTAGAATGTTGGTTTGGGTTTGTGTTATTTTAAATTCTAGAAAAGTCTTTAAAGTCTCACTATGAGCTGATTTTCATTTTTCTGTGTTTGTGGAAAGCAGGCGAGTCAGCCGAACCAATATATGAGCAGGATTCTCACAATGACCACCTGTGCAATGCCGTTTTTTGTTATGAGCCACAGATTGAGTTTATACTTAGTAATGGCGAGCGTCTTATGGCGATATTGTGTAGATTTTACATTTGCTGACATTTGCGCTGAGCACGCAGTAAATGCAATGCATCGAGATTCTGGCACCTTCTCCGAAAACACTCGATTGATCTCGGCTGGTGGATCAACATTCACCACACGCTGTCATGGGCATCATTATTTGTAACTTTAGGTAGGGTTTGCAAACCTGTGTACTTTTTACTCTTCAGCCTTTTGTATTTCTCGCAGTCAAAAAAGCTCCCTGTCAAGCCTTGAGTGATTGACCACTTTGATCAATTCAGCATGTTTTTAGAGAAATTAGAGAATTAGAGAAAATTAGAGAAAAGTTTGCACTACAACCATTATATGCAGTCACACAAATGCTCCCAAATATTGTGGGGTCGCATAGATAAAATTTCACGCACACATGCGACCAAAATGCAATTTCTAGCTCTGAATTATCATTCTGCTACAGCGTGAGATAATTTCTACTGAGGTCTGCTTGCGAGCCATGACTTGCACCGCTCCCAATATGCACACATCTCCATTGGAAACAATGAACTTTAATGCTGAAAAGACGCAATATGTGAATGGCCTGCTGCTGTTGGTATAAGCTCGGAACTTTAAACTAGCACAGCTGACATAACTTTTGTTCTGTGCAACAGAAACGCGGCATTAAGAAGCCTTCATGATTAACTAACCTTAATGAATTTAAGCATGGTTAATGGTGAAATCGGCTAATCATTGCATTCCTATTAATGATATCAGTGCATTTTCGGTTGCCCGAGCCACTTGCTTAATGTCAATTGACTTATGCTCTGCGCAGCCTTCAACTGCAGCTCGTGCTGTATTGAACAGATGTACGTTACTTCATAACTATCGTGGTTGTTTTTTGACTGAACTAAGTGAAGTTTATGTATGAACAAATTTCGAGAGGATCACATGCTTATGATTGCTAGCGGCTGGATCCACATTATCCAATTCACTACGCTCCAATCAGATGACTACTAAACTACTATTAATACCCTGGGTTTTATTCCACTGCTATCTTCGTTTTGAAGAGTCCCCCCTTCCACCCCTACTCCTCCTTCTTAGACGGGTGACACGGTGGCCCAGTGCGTAGCACTGTTCGCCTCACAGCAAGAATGTTTCTGGTTCATGGCTTTACCAAACTAGCAGACATTTCTGTGTTTGCACTTCTCCCGGTGCTCATGTAGGTTTCCCCCAGGTTCCCTGGTTTCCTCCCACCACCTAAAAACATGCAGTTAAGTCAATTGAACAATCCAAATTGGCACCATAGACACGCTTCTAGTAGGTAGTTATTTTCAAGAGCAATCACCTGCTACAGCAGGGGAGTTCTCGAGATCTACCTGAGCTCAAACTCCCCTCCCGCCTTGCAACGGGAGGGAGCCCTGGGCTCGAGGATCTCATGAGTCCAGGGCTCTCTCCCGGGACAGCATGCCAAACAAGCTTTTATAATTAATCATCAGCTAAGTGTGAAATCTTGAAATTTATTTTTGATGTCTTGGTCACTATTTGGAGGGCCAAAACAAGTTGCCTCCCGGCCCCCCGGCCACCAATTTTAATAGCCTTGCTTTATATTCTTAGAACTTCTCACCCTCTCCACCTCCAGCCCAGGGATAATCCGTTGCTAATTAGGGCTTCTCCCCTTTCTCAAATCCACTATCATCTCCATGGTCTTGTCTATGTTGAGGTTGTTGCCTCACACCATGTGACCACAGTGTCCAACCCCCTCTTACTGGCTTGCTCATCTCCGTCAGTGATGCATCCTATCACAGCGGTGTCATCTGCAAATTTTAAGATGATGTTGTCCTTGTGGGAGGCCACACATTCATGGGTGAACAGGGTGTAAAGGATGGGACTGATTCTGGCACTATTCTAACAGACTGAGGTCTGCCAGTCAAAAAGTCCAGTAGCCAGTTACTGAGGATTGGGTGTTGTTAGAGGGAGAACAGTTTGTGAGGAGATGGCCATATTGAATGCAGAGCTGAGGTTAATAAAGAGCATCCTGATGTAGGAGTCTTTATTCTCCAGGTGTGAGAGGGAGTTCTGCCGAGCTAAAGCAATAGTTTCTGATTTGGACCTGTTGGGCCAGTAGGCATACTGCAGAGGATCCAGTGTATCCAGGATGCGGCTTTGAAATTGGTTCAGAACCACTCCCTCGAAGCATTTCATAATAATTGGAGTGAGTGCTACTGTTCTGTAGTCATTAAGGCAGGTTGGGGAAATTTTCTTGGGGAGGGGTATGATTGTAGTGGTCTTGAAGCAAAAGGGAGAGGATAAATATGGAGGTGAGAATACCCATCAGCTTGCTGGCACATGCTTTGAGGGCTCTTTAAATTCTAAAATGTATGATGGCTGTATTTTATGTTGTAAGAAGATGCTGTGCTGCTTAACACCATTGAAGGTTCATTAAATGGAATGTAGCTGTTGTCAAGCTAATCTACTACTTGCTGGAAAAAGAGGCTAGCTATTGGAAAAGCTACACTGTATCATTGGTAGGTATCAAACTGAGAAATGTAGTTAAGCTAGTAGCTAACTACTCCCAACACTGCCCAAAATGAAATGTGAAAACTTGAGTGGAGGAGAAAAAAAACAAGTTGAAACCTTTTTTTTTGAAAGCGATTTGTGTGATAACTAACTGATGAGAATGGTTATTGAGTTAGTAATGTTTAACTCACTGTAGCTATAACTTCCTCCCAACTTAAATAAAACACGTTGGTTTGTTTCCTCTAGGTGACATTTATTGAATTCCTCTGAATCGTTCATCACTTGTGTCTCTTCTTCGTCTTTTACCCAAACAGATGGACCGATGCTGAGCGCTGGACATGCAGAGACAAGGGTTGTGTTGTTTTTTTTTTAAGAGGAACACTTTGTGTCTGTCCACCGGCAGGTGAAGGAGACAAAGAAGAGTTGTAGCATTCATCCTAATGTCTGAGTGAAGAATAACCACACGGTGTGTTGACAGAGGTGAGAGGGAAGAGGTCGAAGGTCACACCTGCTGATAATTCAACCGTCTGAACAGACAGTTCTCCCACATGTAGCTACCATATTGAAACTGACAAAGACAGGCAGAAAAACAAAGTCAAAACAGCATCTGGTCTTCTTTAAGATGTTCTTATAAACCTTGAAGAATAAACAATAAAATAATAAAATGCAGCTAATCAAATACAGTTAGCAAAGTTTGGAGTTTTATTAACTTTAACAAAATTGGTACTCAAAAGGTTGCACATCAGCTCAGAGGAAATTGTCCGCAGAGGCTGGAAAATGAAAGAGATGCCATGTAAAACCAAAAGATGATAAGATAAGAAACCAAGATATTTACTGATCACTGCCAAGAACATAGGTACTAATAACACAAGGCACTGAACATAGAAAGCTGAGGGGTTTATTTATACAGACAAAACAATTAACAGAACATGGAACATGATTGAAACCAATTTCATGAGTTTACACTTACACATAATCAGCAGAATAAAGGTACCTTTGAGTTTCACTCCATACCCCAAATCTTAGAAATCACCTCACACTCCAACACCTTGATATACTGTAAGTAAAACCTAACAATACCTAACAAAGAACAATAAATCGATTAAAAGAGTGATAGTGAATACATTTTACAATTGATTTTAGGTTAAGTGTAGTTAAAGATAATGAACTTACTACAAACTTATTGAGCATTTTGTCTTGTTTTCATGAACCCCTAACAACCTTTAAAATGCACAGTAGGTTCTATATAGTTGGGACAGTTTCTTTAGATTATTGAAATGCTCTTTAAACTTTACTCTGCTCCCCCAATTTAACATTGTGTTTGCTACTGTTTAAAACTGGTTTAAGAGTTCACACTTAGCTATTGCTAGATATAATTTGCAGATTTTTTTATGCTGTCCCGGGAGAGAACCCTGAGCTCAGAGATACTTGAGCCCAGGGCTCCCGCATGGTCATGTAGTATAACAGGTGTTCCGAGATCAGGTAGGTCTCGAGAGCTCTCTCTGGCAAAGGATGAAAGGGGGAGATGGTTGTGGATGGAGGTTTCTTCAAAACAAAGATAAGTTGGATAAGATCATTTTATTGGAGGCTAGAATTAATCTAATTGGTCTAGCAATGAAATCTGATTCAAAACCAACCATGATCAATCATATAAGATACTCCTCTCGAAATTAGTTTAGAAAACTTCTTTTTAACCAAGCGTTCTTAAGTGGATAACACTTTTATTTTGATAGTACCTTTCAGACATTGTGTTAATTAGAAACAAATTGGCAACGACAGTACAGGTGAACTAACTACCATTAAGCCACGGTCACACTAGAGCAGGGGTCATCAACCCTGTTCCTGGAGAGCTACCTTTCTGCAGAAATCAGTCCCAACCCTGATCAAACACACCAGAACCAATTAATAGTACCTAAAGCAGCATTTGATAATTACAAACAGGTGTGTTTGGTCAGGGTTGGGACTGAAATCTGCAGGAAGGTAACTCTCCAGGAACAGGGTTGGTGACCCCTGCACTAGAGTTTGAGCATGTAAACTTCTGTCGTACGGCGCTGCGAAAAATGGCAGGTTAAACAAAATTATCAGGCATTTCAAGAGTTCACACTTAGCTGATGATTTACAAAGCTTATTTGGCATGCTGTCCCGGGAGAGAGCCCCGAGCTCAAGGGTTCCTCGAGCCCGGGGCTTCCTCCCGTTGGCAGAGCAAGAAGGGAGCCTGAGCTCGGTGGATCTCAGAACTCCCCTGCCGCTGTAGCTAAGGGAACGTAAGGAATTAGACCAGCTTGATTGTTAAGTATGTTGAATGTCTTTGGATGGTGGGAGGAAACCGGAGAGCCCGGGGAAAACCCACACGGACACGGGAAGGACATACAAACTCCCCACAGAAACACTCACCGGTCCTATCGAACTAGGACCGGCAGTATTCTTGCTGTGTGGTTCACAGTGCTAACCACTGGACCGCCGTGCCGCCCAATTACAGATAAAGGAGGAGAATAGGGGAGGAGGGGGGTTTCTTCCAAACGAAGATAAAGTGAACTGAAAACTTAGACTATTTATGGTGCCTTAGGGCTCATATGATTGGAAGATTAGTGATTAGCAAATGCGAGACTGGACGTGATAAATCATAAGCACGTGATCCTCTCGAAATTAGTTTATGAATAAACTTCACTTCAAGAGTTCACACTTAGCTGATGATTTACAAAGCTTATTTGGCATGCTGTCCCGGGAGAGAGCCCCGAGCTCAAGGGCTCCTCGAGCCCGGGGCTTCCTCCCGTTGGCAGAGCAAGAAGGGAGCCTGAGCTCGGTGGATCTCAGAACTCCCCAAAATGCAGAATTAATCGCTCGGGACAGCAGCCGCGTATTCGAAGCAAAAAACCCCCCAAAAGGCAGGAAATTTAGAGCTATATCTGGCTGCTGGATATAATAGAAGGAAAGAGGTTAAATGCATGGGCATTAATTAGATAGGATTAATAAGGGTGAAAAGAGGATTCTAATAACTCTTGCTGGAGTTAGAGTTTGAAGGAACCCCTGCGGGGGTCATGGTTTTCGGGGTTAAGAAGAAGGGGAGAATAGGAGGTTTGAAGCAGTGAAAAGAGAACTTTGAGTGAATCTTGTGGGAGTTGGAGCTCTAAGTGACCCCTGCGGGGGCCAGAGTAGAGTGAAGGTATGGAGCAGAGAGTGGAGGAGAGTAGCTCTTACGAAAGATGGAGCTTTGTGAGAGTTTGAGTTTAGAGCGGCCTCTGCGGAGGTTAGAGCTTGAGGGTAGGGTGTAGATAGGAGTGACCTCTGCGGAGGTTAGAGCTTGAGGGTAGGGAGTAGATAGGAGCGACCTCTGCGGAGGTTTGAGCTTGAAGGTAGGGTGTAGATAGGAGTGACCTCTGCGGAGGTTTGAGCTTGAGGGTAGGGTGTAGATAGGAGCGACCTCTGCGGAGGTTTGAGCTTGAAGGTAGGGTGTAGATAGGAGTGACCTCTGCGGAGGTTTGAGCTTGAGGGTAGGGTGTAGATAGGAGTGACCTCTGCGGAGGTTAGAGCTTGAGGGTAGGGAGTAGATAGGAGCGACCTCTGCGGAGGTTTGAGCTTGAAGGTAGGGTGTAGATAGGAGTGACCTCTGCGGAGGTTTGAGCTTGAGGGTAGGGTGTAGATAGGAGCGACCTCTGCGGAGGTTTGAGCTTGAAGGTAGGGTGTAGATAGGAGTGACCTCTGCGGAGGTTAGAGCTTGAGGGTAGGGAGTAGATAGGAGCGACCTCTGCGGAGGTTTGAGCTTGAAGGTAGGGTGTAGATAGGAGTGACCTCTGCGGAGGTTTGAGCTTGAGGGTAGGGTGTAGATAGGAGCGACCTCTGCGGAGGTTTGAGCTTGAAGGTAGGGTGTAGATAGGAGTGACCTCTGCGGAGGTTTGAGCTTGAGGGTAGGGTGTAGATAGGAGTGACCTCTGCGGAGGTTTGAGCTTGAGGGAAGGGTGTAGATAGGAGTGACCTCTGCGGAGGTTTGAGCTTGAGGGAAGAGTGTAGCTGAGAGAAGCAATGAGGTTGCTGGAATGCTAACTGTAATGGCCATTGGGGGCGTCCTTGGCAAAACCTGTAGGGGTGCCATTGTTGGACGATTAGGCTTCTGCTGAGTTTGGTTAGGATGACTCTAGCGAGAATTGAGGCTCTATTAGGTACCTTTGTGAGTTGGAGCCTTGTGAGGAGTTGCTTGGGGGTTGGTTAGAGCCTGTTGTGCTTCTTTGAGGTGGTATTTACTGAGGCGTATGTAAGATTTAAAAGCTTCAGAAGACCAGCGACCAAGGGTCTGGATCTGATTGTGTGAGAGCCCGTTAGAGGTTGCTGTAGTGGCTGCGCCAATCCTGAATGAGTGGCTGGAAAAAGGCTCTGGGGAAAAACCTGATAGGCGAAGAATTTCTTTAAGGTGTTTTTGGAACCAGAATCGAGATACTGGACGGTTAGCGTCGTCAGTAAAAAGCGGGGCCATAGGGTTTGCTTCTTGAGATTTTCTTAGATTAAGATAGGCTAGGAGGGTTTGGAATGGGCGAGTAGGAGAAGGTATGTCGAAATGAGGATAGAGTGTCCTTTCTGGGTTTGATCTGTTTTGCTTTGTTTGATAAGGAAAGAGATGGTTTCCTTATCTTGCAAAGCTAGATCTGAGATAGTGGGGTGGAGTAGAGGGTTAAATTTAGATGTAACTGTTAATTCGGAACATCTAAGAAACCCAAAAAATGCTAGATTAAACATAGCATCTAAGGTGCGGGCTGTATGGGAGGAAATATACCCTTTGCGAAGGGTGTAGATGCATGAGGTAAGGATTTTGAGTGTGATGGGTTGTCTGGCATCAGGGCTGGTGGGGTGGTTTTTCTGAATACCCTTGATAAGAAGGGAGGTTTGCGAATTTGTGATGGCGTCGGAAGGAGACCCATGGATTAATTAGTGAAAGAACTGGATCCCGCTAAGGTAGCTCTTTATTGAACTGGCTTGTAGGTGATTTGCGGTGTGAAGGTGGGATATAAAGGAAGTGATAGAGAGGAGAGAAAAATCAGGGAAAGGAAGTTGGTGTAGAATATGGAATTGTTTGAACGAATTCCATGCTGTGAGGTATGCATTGAGGGTTCTAGGAGCTATTGCTTGCAGGATGAGAGATAGAGAAGTTTGGTGAAGATTATGAAGTGGGTGGTTTATGGCAATATCGTTTCTGAATACGGAGGTACAGGCGTTGGGTGAGGGTCTGCTTCCGGGGCCAGTTGCCAGAATTTCTGTAGAGAGAAGCGAGAGAGAGAGTCAGCAATTTGGTTTTTGCAACCAGGTACATGTTCAGCAATCATGATAAATTGTTTTTTAGCAGATATCCAGATAAGGCGTCTTAAAAATGGCATAAGTGCTTGGGAGTGGGAGCGCCTTTTGTTGATGCAATGCACTGTGGCTTCATTATCGCAGTGAATGAGAATGCTAAAAGTAGACCATTCGTACCCCCACAAGATGGCTGCTGCGACAATGGGGTAGAGTTCGAATAGGGCTGAAGAACATTGGTCTTTTGGAATGGAATAGAATTGGGGTGGCCATGTTGAGGCAAACCAGTGTCCTTTGTAGTAGCCGCCGAAACCAATAGAGGGGGCAGCATCTGTGTATAGGTTAATGTCGATGGGGGAAGTTGTTAAGTCGCTATAGAAAAAGGAACAGCCGTTCCATTGCTTAAGGAAAGAGATCCATAAGCAGAGTTCATCGCGACTTGGTTTAGAGAGAATAATTATTTCTTCTAAACCTTGAACTGTGGTGGATAGTTGAAGGAGGTGTGAAATAAGGGGGCGGCCCTGTGGAATGATGCGCATAGCGAAATTTAGATGGCCGAGAATTGATAGGAGTTCTCGTTTTGTGCACATCTGTTTTTCGAGGAAGATTTGGGATAGAGAAATGATCCGATCGATCTTCTTTTTGGGAAGGGATGCTTGAAATTTGTGCGAGTCTAGGTTAATGCCCAGAAATTTGATTGAAGTACTGGGACCTGAAGTTTTTTCCTCTGCTAGAGGAATTCCGAGATCAGCGAAAACTTGTTGGGTGATCGCTAGGTGTTTGGCTGGAGGAGATGACGGGGGAGAAATAATAAGAAAATCGTCTAGAAGGTGGATGAGGTATGGAATTCCGTAATTATGGATAGAATCCAGCATAATCATGTCAAATATTTTTGGGCTGCTTTTGCATCCGAAGGTTAGTCGGACTGCAAAATAGAATTGATTGCGCCAATAAATGCCAAAAAGGTGCCAGAAGTCTGGGTGGATTGGCATGATTTTAAAGGCAGAAGAGATGTCTACTTTGGCTAGCCAGGCGTTGTGGCTGGCTATCTTTATAAGAGAAATTGCTTGATCGATGTCGTGATAGTTGAGCGTATATTCTTCTAGTGGTATCGTGCTGTTAATGCTAGGGAAAGAAGAATTATGTGGGGACGAAAGGTCAACTATGAGGCGTTTTTTGCCAGAAAATTTTCGAGTTGCGACACCAATGGGGCTAATGCATGAAATATTGAATGGAGGAGCCTTAAAAGGTCCGATCATGAATTTGTTGTCGATTTCTTTTTTAATAAGATAATCGACTGTTTCGGGTTCGGAGGTCGCAGACTGAAGGTTAGGACGAATTAGATAAAGTGAAAAATGGAATGTATCCTTTGTGAAGAGGATGTGGAGTGTAGTAGGTTGGATGAGGGTCAGCTTCTGGAGCCAGCAGTCATGATCTCTAAAATAGAAAAACAAAGAGAATCAGAAATTAAATCTTTGCAAAATAATACAAGTATGGCAGACATGAAAATTGTTTTAGATAATATCCATGCGAGGCATCTGAATAAGGGCATGTAAATGGAAGCGCTTTGTTAATGCATGGTCTGATAGCTTTATTGCTACAATGTGCAAGGATGGTAGAGGTGGGTGTTCGTCTCCCCACGGGATGGCAGAGGGATAGAGAGCTGAGCATATGGGGTGTGGCTTGTCTGGTGGTCCTGGAAAACTGGTATCTCTTGAAGAGTGAGCATGTGAAGTGATAGTGAAGTTCAAATTTTTATTTATAACAGTCAAGTGAGAAGTTTGTTGTCTTGCCGTTTTCACACCCGACTGACTTGCTACATAATCCTATATGACATTTTGTATGGCGTATTACACTTGGACTTTTGTGCTTGATGGCATAATGTTTTCCAATAGCTTGCTATAATTTACTGGTTGGTAATAATCTTTTCAGAAGTTAAATGTCTATTGGAATTTTTTTTTTTTTATTTTTTTTTTTTTTCTTAACTAAATTCACAAGCGTGTCTGGCCTATTCATTCATAAGGTCTTTGCAACAGAGTCAAGAGAGAGGGCGGGACCATCTCCAGTCTTTTAGCTCATTGGATGGTGATGCTTCTCTTTACAGCTATTGGCTTAACGGAGTTTCAGTCAGGCAATGCAAAAGGTGCAAAAAGCCTGGCGGCCATTTTGTTAATCAAATTCAACATTGTTTATGGCTGGAGCTGCTGTTCTGCTGAACACATTCCAGCAAACAATCTGTTAAACGATGGATCGCATGTGTACTGCTAGGAGAAGGTAAAGGTTCAGTTTTTGCAATAGCTTTGGAGTTTTGGTTGTTATCTTGCTGGAAAATAAGGTTGAAGACACAGCAGATGCGTTGTGGAGGCTCTTTGAAGTGGAAGGTTTTGGTGTTGTTGTTTAAGCTGTTGATGAAATTGTTGGAGTTGTTTGAAATGGTAGTAGTAGTTGTTGTTGTTGTTGCTGTAGCTTGTATATTGTAGCTTGTAGATTGAAGCTTTTAGATTGTATATTGTAGATAGTAGCTTGAAGCTTGTAGATTGAAGCGTGTAGATTGAAGCTTTTGTAGCGCTTGTAGCTTTTGTAGCTTTGTAGTTGATGAGCAGAGCAGAGCATTCTTCCAAACAGAGATCCTGGTGATTGTAGCTTGTAGCTGCTTTGGTTGTCCATGTTGGTTTAGAGTTGTTTTTTCAACGGAGCTAGCTACGGTGAAGCTGCTTCTTCCAAACGAAGATAAAGTGAACTGAAAACTTAGACTATTTATGGTGCCTTAGGGCTCATATGATTGGAAGATTAGTGATTAGCAAATGCGAGACTGGACGTGATAAATAATAAGCACGTGATCCTCTCGAAATTAGTTTATGAATAAACTTCACTTAAAAAAGCAAAAGATTGTCCATGTTTTAAATTTCTGTCTAGAGAGGTCATGTTTTGATCCTCGGTTGCTCTCACGCAATCATGTGATGTGATTTCACAGGTCAGAGTTCACCAAGTTCGAACTTTTCAATGCAGCGTAATGCGAAACTTGCCTAACGACCTTACATTTCCAGTCTAACGCATTCGCGTGCTTATAAATGGAAGTCTATGGGGAGAACAGTGCAGTGTGACAGCAGGTTATGACCATAGAAAGGGTTAGGTCGAGTAGTATTAGTTAGCATGTAGTTGCATCGTTATCTTTAATCAAAACAATGTCTGGAATGAAAAGTCAAAGCAAAGTTGTGTTGCATTATTTTGAAAAAGCACCCTTTTATAAACACAATTTTCCAAACTATGGACACCACTGGTGCCAATAATTTGCGCAGTTTAGTTAGGTTTACTTTATGATACTTTATGATATCCACCACGGTGACTGAAGCTCTGCACAAGACTTTTGGCCAGCGGAGAAATTAAAATGGTCGTGCCCAACTGAGTCTGGTTCTCTCAAGGTTTTTTTTTTCTTCACTCCTATCAGGTGAAGTTTTTTTTTCCCTCTCCGCTGTCGCCACTGGCTCGCATGGTTCAGGATTGGTAGAGCTACGTATCGATGAATTTGCTCTTCAGTGTTTGAACTCTCAGTAATGATTTTAAATCACACTGAACTGAGCTAAACTGAACTGAACTGAACTTAAACACTAAAAACTGAACTACACTGTTCCAGTTACTATGACCATTTATGTGAAGCTGCTTTGACACAATCTACATTGTAAAAGCGCTATACAAATAAAGCTGAATTCAAAACAATTTAATTTTTATGAAATACAGCTCCAAACTGATGAATGACAAATAAAAACATCACACTTAGCAATCAAACACATCATCAGACAGCAGAAGGGACGTGATATTTGGGAATTACTGGAAGGATGTTGTGCTTCCTGTGCAAATCAAATTCTGACCTAGTCCATCCTCTCTACCTGAAGCCAGACCACGTCCCCACTTTTCCTCTCTTGCTCTACTGTAGCTCCATCCTACATTCAAGATGTTGTCTTAGTGCTGCATGACTGAGCTGCCAGCCAAGACAACAGCCCTCTCTGCTGAGCTCCACTGTATAAAATCTGTTATTCTCTGTGCCCACGGTCTCTCATCTCCTCTAATGTGGGCTGACACCCCCCACTTTGAAGTTCATGGGTGCTGAGGACCTGAGCCCACCCAACAAAAGCAGCTTGATCCATGGCTGACGCTCCAGCAGAGCCACTTATGCTGACACGGTGTTGGAAAAAAAGACAAGGCCTCTTTTATTTCTAAAAAGCTTTAACTCTAGTGGTTCTGCTGCAAACCCAACATAATTTGGTGTCAGAATTTGGTACATTTCATTGGCGTGATAGCAGGTCTTTCCTGCAAGCACAACTGAACCACTAAAGATGAGATATTATGAAAGAATATATGATTTATTTATAGAATAATGGATTTCTGAAAGCACTTTGTAACAAAATAAATTTCTTTTGGCAAGCAGTGTGCAATCTTACCATTTACTGCTAAAGCTATAAATTGTAGACATGGTGATAAATGCAAATTTAAAGGGTCACGAAACACCAAAACACATTTTTTACAGTCGTATATGTGTCCCACACTGCTAAAAACACTAATAGGACACCTATATTTTACTAAAAAGTGTAAATTGGTTGTTTTTGCGTTATTTCAAGCAAATTCGTACTTCCGGTTTGAAAAAAATTTTGAAGCTGCGTCACGGTCATGACTTAATAGCGTTGTATTCCAGCATGCAGACTGGACGCCTGTGCCAGAGTGTGTCTTATTACGTCTTACAGTGTGATGCATTAATGCATGAGTAAGGCTTGGTTTAAACCAATCAGCGCGCTCTATTGTGCAACTTCATTTATATTTATTACTGTCACAGTGTTTAGACGACAGACACACCACGTTGTATTGACAAAACAAGCGTGAAGTGTTGCTTTTATAGTTTGCTGCAGTTAAGTTTTGTTTTATTTTCTCTCTGTGAGAGCGAAGCTGGAGTCACGCGTGGATTAACAGTGTACGCAACGCTCGACAACAATAACTTACATGTCTAAGAAGAAACATTGTTTACCTGAGAGCTGTTCTCATCTGCAAACTCTGAGATCCGGATTCCCTTGTAGTCTTCTCTTCATAAAGACGCGGCTCTAGTTGCTGGTGATTGTCCTGTCTCTACAGATTTGGTAAGTGAGCGACCAGCGCTTTGTTTACTCAGTTTGTTCGTATCAAACTAAGTTAACTATTGCACCGAGTGTAAATATGTTAGCACCACAACCAAACGTTAACCTCGTGCAGGGTTTTCACCGCATTTAGTGACCGGAATAACACACGTGGCTTTCTGACGCTACCTGCCGAGTGCATCTAAGTTTCCGGGAAATGCTGAGGTTTTATCTTTGTCATTTTGCCGTACGGTATCAAACATTGCATGAAAAATACACGCTTAGAGCAGCTCCTCGAATCAAATATCTTGTTTGTCGCGAGGGGCATGAATGAATTCCCTGAATGAAAGAGCCAAACTGCAGTTAAAGTCCACCATTTAATAATTTGTTAAATAATTCGACTACAGATGTCCATGTAGGTTAAACACCATCACTCTCTCCTGTGTGTGTGTGTGTGTGTGTGTGTGTGTGTGTATTTTAACTCTGAAACTCGCACGTTCCTCCGACACTCCCCCCTAAACAGAACTGGACACGCCCACTTTTCTGACTTTTTCCAAAGTGGAGGTGTGAAAACACCCTGCTGAAACAAGGGGGTTTCATGGCCCTTTAAATCCTCTAAAGAATTGTTAGCCTGCATTATTTGTGCATTATTTGCATTATTTATTAAATTACTTCTCAAAAGACATTATCATTTGAATGGCATCAGCTCTAATGGTAGACTTTTTTATTATTCCAGAGGTTTCCATAATCCTGGACCAGGCCGTATCCTGAGCAGCTGCTGTGGTGGTCATGGAGGATTGGAGAGCATGAAACTGATTCCTGTAATACCCAAGTGACAGACGAGTCCTTGCATTGATCCTGAAGGGCCAGCCTTTACACCAGCCGGTGACATCTCCCACCTGCAGCTTCTCCACAATGAACGTCTAACATTCTCCAGCTCAAGCTCTGCACAAGACATTTAGCCATAAGAGAAATGGTCATGCCCAACTGAGCATGGTTTCTCTCAATGTTTTTCAATGTCTGAATCTTCGCCAAAGAAGATGAATTTGTTCTTCAGTGTTTGTACTCTCAGCATAAATATTAAACCACACTGAACTGAACTAAACTGCACTTAAACTCTGAAAACAGAACTATACAGTTTCAATTTACCATAATCTTCTGTTAAGCTGCTTAGACACAAACTACATTGTAAAAGCTCTATAGAAATAAACATGAATTGAATTGAATTGATGTTTTTCAAACTTCCGGGGCTATTTTTAAAAGGATTCATAAATTGATTCAGTAAGCATAAAATTCTATTTCATTAGCAGCAGATTTTATCCAAAGCAACGGACAAATTATGATGCATGAAACACATCTAAACAGTTTAAAACACAAGAGAGCAGCTAAATATAGATCCCATAACAAGTGTAAGGTAGTTTCAAATAAAAGTAAAAGCAGTAACTAAGACAAAAACATATGACCTTTTAGGTACAGTCAGAGGTCGCGTTAGACTTTCTTAATGTCCATCATTTTAATGGAGAGGGTTGTAAAATTTTCATCATGACCTATTATTGATTGTTATTTAATTTGCAGACATTCTGATTGCTTTTTTTTATTTATATTTTAATAATGAACTTGCACGACGAGCATATAGGCTAAATTATTTATTTGACAAGTAAACAAAAACTCCTATCTGCCTTAACTCATATCTTCCTCCTGCTTCGACCTGAACTGGGTGCATGCCTGTGCGTAATCAAATCCATCAAGGGCATCTGATGATGCAATTGTCATTAAATTATGTGTCTTTGCTTTGGAAAGTCGACTTCTCGTGACCAAAGACCAGATTTACTAGCGCCACTTCAGCCAGCGTTTTGTAGTTAGAAACATTTCTCCTAAGGCTGTGAACAGAACTAAGTTTGCTGGATTCTAAAATACTACAGCACGCGCTCCTTCTGCCCCCCTCTGCGTTCGATAGTGCTCACAACGCACTCCAACGCACCCCAGATAGCAAAGTACACTTGGGCCAGTTCCAGCTACATTCTCGCCTGCCAGAGACTTACCCCTCGGCCCGACTCCGGCTGCTGTACTCAGGCCGGATGCCTGTAGACTCACTGCCTGATTCCGGCCTGAGTCAATCGGGCCAGATGCAGCAGCTGTAAGCGAGCAGTCTTCTCACACCTTCATATAAAACCTTTTGGTATTACATTGGTACTTGATAGCTGTTTAAAACCAACAGCAAACACAGGCTATAATGTAAACACAAAGTGTAGGCACTGCGTTTAACCTTTGAATAAAATGCAAAAAGCATACATATCCTATAACAAAAATAATCAAACAAAGGACAAAATAAATAATAATAAACGTTTATTAATTACAAGAAACAAATAATACTGAAAATGAATAAATTATTTTGTAGTGCACAAGAACATCAATATAAAGACAATGAACCTGACTAGCTTGCTGCCACTTGGTTGGATCGTATTTTGTTTGTTTGTTCATCATCGTCCACTGCATCACTTCTTCTTTTTTTCATCTTTATTATTAATATCACAACTATTTGGCCGTCCCACTGCATCACTTCCTCTTTTTTCACCTTTATTATTAATATCACAACTATTTGGCCGTTTAAAGAAAATTTTCACATTGAGCTGTTGTGACATTTTTGCAACTGTACGCAGCAGTGACAAAGAGGAGACAAAACAAGTGCAATCGCCATCAGCTGGACAGGACAATTACAATAAATTACAATAAATCACCCTCAGCATAATCTGTGAAAATGAAGAATCACCTTCAGATTTTTCCATCACGATGACGGAAAATATTCGGTTAATGTGACCTTTGGGTACAGTATAGCAGGCTTTCTGCAAAAATAAATATGCTAGCAGCTAAAGCCAGTGACTGGAGTAATCATGTCAGTTAATAGGTTATGCATTTAAAATAATAATTTTTAAATCTGGGACATGTAAAAAAATTTAACTGTGTGATCGAAAGGAATTTGAGCACCCACTTTTTACTGTACCTCTCTCTTCCAGTTAGTTATGTGTCATGCACATTTGGTTGGAAATTTTGTGGCACAGTGGCTCAACAGTTAGCATGAGCACCTCACACAAAAAAGGTCACTGGTTCGAGTCCCAGCTGGGCCAATTGGTATTTCTGTGTGTTTGCATGTTCTTCCCATGTTTGAGTGGGTTTCCTCCGGGTGCTCCGGTTTTCCCCACAGTCCAAAGACAGGCATTCTCCAGTAGGTAAATTGAATAAACTAAATTGTCAGAAGTGTGTGATTGTGAATGGGTATTTCCTAATACAGGGTTGTGGCTGGAAAGGCATCCGGTATGTAAAGCACATACTGGAATTGTTGGCAATTTATTTCTCTATGGCGACCTCTTAAATAGAGACTAAGCAAAATGAAAATAAAAGAATGATTTTAATCCAACAAAATTTACTGTTTTATTTGATTATTTATTTATTATTTGACATAAACCAAATTGAGTCACACGTTTTGTAAAACATGGAAGGTTTTATGCCATATGTTAACCTCATTCATATAGCAAACATTTAACTTAAACGTTGCTTAAAGTGTTGCTGTGAGGATCAGAAGCAGTGTATATGGTTTTGTTTTTTGACAAGCATCTATGTGACGCCGTGGACCTATAAAACCTGTGGTTTGACAATTTCCTTCAGGACACAAGCACTGCTTGTTGGTGATGGAACATTGGGAAGAACCGGGATGTGGTTGGCATGAAGTGGGACGGGATGGGCGATTAAAAGCCCCATTCATACCACTTACCACTGACCTACAGTTGAAGTCTGTTTAGCTAAAGCTCAGCGAAAGACTGAATGTCAAAAAGAGCGAGGGACGGGTGTTGTGTTTATAAGTGCCCTCAGCATCAACGTTTAATCTATTAAACCTGCTATAATGGCCATTCATCAGCCTGACACAATAACAGTGAACGTGTTTAACTCTACAAACAAAAGAAAGTCTGGGAAACACATCTGAATCGAACCATGTCACACATTCTCCCGTCTCCACAATCTCTGACCTCTCTCTCTCTCTTTCTCCGGAAACGTTAGGATATGCAAAACGGCCACCCTCGTGATTTGCATGTGGTTAGAGGCCGTGAGGTTGCAGGCAGAAGTCTCTTTGTAGTGTGACGGCGCTGGAATGTGTCTGTGTTCACGGCGCTAATATGTCCACACGAGGAAACAAGACAAGTTCTAACAGCTCGCCCCCCTGAGGTCCTTCACTGGCTTTACCATGTGTTTGTTTTGAGAGTGCTGAAAGAAGCCATGCACTCTGGATGACATCGGCCCGGCATAATGCTGTCTCTCCTCCTGCACCTAGAGGATTACGTTGTTTCTTTGTTCACCCCTCCACCCATCACGTACGGTACAGTGGGTGCAAAGTATTTCTCCACCAACCGCTTCTATCCCAGCGCCCTCAGGCCAACACAGATGAAGAAAATAGAGGTGTGGAAAATGCAGCTTTTCTGCTGATCTGTTCCCGGGACCATTCAGCTCAGTTCTGTGGCCAAAAAAAGCTTTCAGTCAAGTCTTGGAAAATGTTTGGGACTCAAATCTGAGAAGCTGATATAGCACCATCCTGCCAACTGGTACATGGCTGGAGAAAGGCTTAGAGATGAAAATAAGGGGGGGAAAGGAGATGGGGAAAGAAAGCAGAATTGGTATTTCTAATTTGGGGACTATTCATTTGGGCTTCAGTCGTTCTCCAAGGCCAGCAGCTATCAAGGCCTTATATGATCTGCCAAAAATGTTACGTTAATAAGCACTTCATCTCCATTATCCAATTATTCTCTCTAAGGCCAATTTGAGTCAGCATAGCTCAAGGTAAAACATATCATTTAAAAAAAAAGTTATTTATATCTGCTGAATGAATCCTGGCATGGTGGTGATTGGCAGAGGTTGTCCATGAGGATAAGAACGGATGTCGAAGAACTTACCGTTAGAATAATACCCATGAATCATCCCTTTCCTAAAACCTGGCAACTCTTACCAGGCAGCAGTTACATCTGTTTAACCAAAGGCCATTTATATGGGGAACCTTTAGCAAGCTTTGCATATGGAAATGATGGCGGTCTTCAGCAGCAGGATTGTAGTAGTGTTGCCAGAGGCTCATCTGGACTACTGTTAAACTATGATGTTTTGCTCTGGGCCTGCTCCGTGACACATGATTGCCTGATCGCTTCTTTGCATATGTGAACGAGCACGAATGTGGATATATCATCCTGCAATAAACCAGAGAATTACCTCAGCGTACAAAAACGCAGCGTGTTCCATTCACTACATCTGGTTCACTTTAGCTTCAGCATCCCAAGGAGCTTTCACCTCCAAATGCATGCACACACACTGCTTATTAGGAGGAGGATATGTTGCAATGGATTATTTTGAATCCACTTGACATCTTCTTGAGGTTTTAGGTCTAATGTTTTATTTATCAATAACACCACTTAGTTTTGCTTGAAAGAGACATTCAAACTATTGAAACTGGTACGTCCAAATGCCCTTTGCTGCATCTCACTTTTTTCGGCTTGTCTCACTTTCATAAACCAAGTGTTCCTCCATACGGGGTTGTGGTTTGTGATCCAAGCTTCCAATAAAAGAGTAACTGATGATGAATTCTCTTGAATGTTTTTACATAAGTGCAGCTGGAACTTTATTTTGAGCCATTTTTAGCTCTGAAATGCAAAGTGCAGAGTACCTGGTACTGATATACTGTAAGACCCTTGATGTGAGAAGGAGGTATTGCTTGAATCAATCTGTTTGAAAAGGTGTGTATGAGTATATCTGGCAGCAAATACTATGCATGGAGGGAGTGAGGGGAACTGAGCACAGTAAAAACAGGAAAGGAATGCATATGGTGTTTATAGTCACACTCGGTTAAGACTGTCAAAGCCAAAGTGTATATCTTCAATTCCAGGCAATAGAAAGTGAAAAGAGATGCCAAACCCTTAGTGAATGCCAGGATTGTGTGTGCTCCACGTCAATTCACAAGGAGCCCCTGCTAACGCATGTAAAACATTGAGGTTCACCTCTGTACCTTTAAAGGAGTCCCATAGGCAGAGCGGTCCCCTTTCTAATAAAACTGCACTGTGTACCATTACCCAGAACTGAACAAAGATTTCTTTGTTCCACTGGTAATACAGAGGAAAAATGCCAGTAATAGTGTTCTTTGCTGTAAATCACTCTTAGCAGATGGGTCGCAGTTATGGGTGCACTTTATTATCACTCGGGCTTATGGGATATCAGTCCTCGGGGCTCTTATGATTTGGGGAAGCCAAGGATTGTGCTGTGTGTACAGTAGCTAGGCTGCTTTCTGCATTACATCAGGTTTTTATTTCAACTCATTGCACAATATGGTCCCCAAATAAAACTCGCCTCTCTGAAAACTAATTTACAACAGTACATATTACGTCCAATGAAAGTCATTGGGTAAATAGATGTTAACTTGCCTGACTGTTAACACCTTGATTACCTTAATCAACATAGGCTCATTCTGAAAACTTAGCCCTATATACACTTCTGGAGATTGTGAATTAAGTTGCCAGAAGTCTTTGAAACGAATGCTATGAGACAATCTGTCAATCTGGCAAAGGTCAATCTGTGCTTTTGAAAACACTATTGGTAGGGTTAAGGGAAGGAGGAGGGTGGGTCAGTCGATCGGTCAGTCAGTCAGTTAACAGCAGCCTTTGGTTGATTTATGTGTGAACTGCAGGCCTGAATGATTCACATCAGAGAAATGTAAAGTCTGAAAAAGAGTACACAGCAGCCTCTGGTGAACTTGTGAAAACAAAAAATTGCAAAAAAAAATCTACTTTCTGGACGTATGTGGTGCTTTTCAGGAATATATATATATAACTGTATGTTTTCAGAATGAGCCTGGGTTGACTTTAATGTGAATTGGTATATTAAAAGTTACCTTTTATTCAGTGTTGGTAAGGTATTAAAAAAAAAAAAATCCTTATTTATAAGTATTTACATAATTTAAATTGTATTTTAATTACGTTTCGAAATACTTTGTCTGAAAAGTAGTATTATTACTTGACGCAATACTAAAAATTCAAGAAAATCTCAATGAAATAAAAGATAGAAAATAAACTTTATTACTTTAACATATGACCTTCTGTTTTTAGGCAGCGTAATACAGAGAAAAAAGAATAATAGTCAGACACAGTAACATTCCAAGATGGCTGTAGGTCTAAAATCTATAGTAAAACTTGTCGTTTTCTGCCTAATGGTTACGTTTTTCAATGTACAAAATAAGGTAAACTTGAGTGCGTCATTTCTCCTTGAATTAGCATCTTTGGACGGAAACAGCTAGTTAAACATAAAAAAATGTGTCATTAATTCATACCCACTTATTTATTTTTTTCTTGTGCAATCTGTCTTGAGTTTTATAAAATATATAATATTATTATTTAGCAAATTAATTTTTTTTATAAAAAAATTGATTCATTCTAAACTGTTGAATATAACATATGTGCAGTATGCATTGCACTTTAAGTACCCATAATTAAACTACTTAATCATTACTTAATTACTTAGATGAAAACTAATCCCCCACTTTTCTTTTTCAGAGGAAAAGTGGTTTAATTATAGTAACTAGATACTTTGTAACTAATTACACACAACACTGCTAATATTGCAAACAACATCCTAATCAACATAGAAAGCAAAATAAATAAATAAATAAATCACACCCTAAAAAAGTTTAGTGACCAAAGGACATAACCAATTCTTCAAAGTATTTTGGGAAAACATCACACTCATTTGGGGAACAAAAATAAACAGATCATCATACAATTAAACAACTACTCAGCAGTATTCAAAAGCAGTGCTAGCTGAAGCAAAATCTATGTGTAATGACTGTGGTCAGACTTTCCTTCAATCCAATAGTAATAGGTAACTAATCATTTCATGGAATTAATACATAAACCAAAGCAAACGATTCGGTTTTGCCCAAGATTATCATTTACCTTTTTTACGGACTGCTTAAAGCAAGATCTTTCAAAATGTAATGGAACAATGCTCCCTCTTCCTCAGAAGTTTGTTTACAGTATCTACTGGATCTAAATTATACAAACTAGACTTAAGAAAGATCCTGAGATTTGTTAAGCTGCGTCCCAAATGGCACACTATACACTATGCTCTCATGCATTACTGTATGTACTTATGCACTTACACACTCAACAGGATAGTATCCTATGTAGTGTTGTCCCAAATGGAACACTGTTTTTTACTAAGCGGAAATTCAAACCGTTTTCCTGATGACATTTGCCGGTTGCCAAATCAGTGAAATAAACGACCGAATTATCAAATAATACCTGCCGTGAGTATTGCCGCATTCACCATCGGGAGGCGCTATAATCACTCTCGTAGGAGAATTTTGCTTTCACCATCCAAAATAAATAAAGTTATTCAACATGTGCGTCCGATAGCTCCGCCCCTTCCGCTACGTAAGCAAACCTGCTGTCGTTGAGTGCGTGAAGTGTCCATTATTACACACTTCATTTTAGCGGCTGAATGAGTGCATCATCCGGGTAATTAAAGTGCACTTATTATTTTTAGAGTTTTCAGTGTGAACATACTACTTACACTATTTATACAACAAAATGGCGTAAAATAGTGCATAAGTATGCGATTTGGGATGCAGCTTTAGAGAAACACACATGAGCAAATGAGTTAGCGAATAGCTTGTTAGCGTCAATCTGGGCTTAACTTATTGTGATTGGACAAAAAAAAAAACGTTCACATATTCAGTGCTGATTTTGGAAGGAAATGCTTAATTAAACTGCATTCAAACTGATACCTTAGCATAATCAAGTTAGACACAATATTTATTATTGCATATGTTGATTTGTGAATGACTGACATTTCAGTTTTATGTTGGTTCGCCTATAGATATTATTTCACATCACTCTATAGATGAGTGTGAGTGAGTAAAATGATCTGGGGTCAGCTTTTGGGTTGGTCTGCAAGCAAACGGTTTCGGCAAGTTCACTGCCACATTGGTCACTTGACAACTAATCATAAGAAAAAGACAATAAAATACCTACAAGCCGATCTGTATGTCTGTGGGAGTACAAAAACAAAGTGGGGGCCAAATATACAGGCAGACAGAGGGAGGAGAGGCACTCAGAGGGAAAAGAGGCGGGAGAGCAAACTTAATTTTAGCTGTATGTGATGCTGTAATCCAATCTCCACAGCAACTCTTTGTGCTCTGTGGAATAAGACTGTGGGCTTTGGCACTTACTGATTTCTACCCTTGATAAAACTTCCACTTCTCCACCCCCATAAGATGACTATTTAAGACAAAGAGATGAGGGGAAAAGAACACTGAGACAGAAGAGTTGGGGGAGCTTTAGATGACAAATAGACGTCGGGGCAAGAGATTTGACGATTTGAGGAGAATGACTGATGTTAGAAAAACAGCAATGGACTTCAAGAAAGAAAAAGGCAGTGGAAAAGAAAGTGTGTGTGTAAAAGGGGTGAACTCAAGTGCAAATAAAGTTGGGTGAGAGGAAAGGGACATTTCTAAGCCAGCTGTGGCTTTAGTGGAATTCTGACTATATCTGTCGAAAGAAATCGGAGAAAATAAAAGCACACAGCTGATTTGGTACTCTCTTAAAAATGAAGGCTCTTCATTGACATTGATGGTTCCATGAAGAACCTTTACATTCATGGAAACTTTTCAATGTAAGGTTATTTATAGTGAAAAGGGTTGTATAGGTCATTGAAATGTTATTTATACCAATAAATGGAAGGTTGTAAAAAGTACCACTGACTGAAAGGTTTAGGGAACCAAATATTATTTCGTAATGTATATTTAAGAGTGCATTGTATTTAACTGTGGGGTTGTTGATTGACTGGCTGACTGACTGACTCACAGATCGACTGACTCACACTCCTCCTTCCCTAAACCCAACCAATAGTGTTTTCAAAAGCACAGAGTAACCCGCCCACCCACTTCCCTAAACCAACTGACAATTGTCAAAAGCAATCCAGAAAAAGAAAAGCCCTTGCCTGATTTGTACCACGTTTTCAGATTTTACCACTCTCTCACCCTGTTATTTACTTGTTTATTTTATTTTTTAGCTTCTGTTTGTGTCTTACTCGCTTTCAAGAACTGTTCTTCGCCAGACTGTTATCGTGGTCAACTATGGAATAAAATCACTGTCATAGATATTTTGTGTGTAAATAAAATTCACGCAACTGTATTTATGAAATCGTAAAGGAAAAAGGAACATGCTGGTAATTTTACGAGGGTACAATTCCAAAATCTGCTATTAGGCTAAATGCAGTACCGCTGCTCCTTATACGCAGAGTACGCAGGCTGAGTAGGGTGTATCCTAAATGATCTAGCCTTATACTGTTCTGTGTGTGTTTTTTTTTCTGTGTGTGTGTGTGTATGTGTGTGTGTGTGTGTGTGTGTGTGTGTGTGTGTGTTTGCGTGTGTGTGTTTGCTCTATACTTGTTCTATATGTATGCTTAATTACCATGTTATATTTTGCTTATTCTGAATTATTTGATGTTGTCAATAATTAAAAAGAGTACAAATTTTCTTTGTTTTATCTACCTATACTGGATAAATCTGTCTAATTTACTTTGTGTTTTCTGGTAATCTTATAGGGTGTTTGTGAGTTACTTAAACAGTTGAAAAAAGGTTACTTAATCAACAGATTTCATGTTCTAGTTAAACTCTGTTATGTGATTCACTGGGAAATTCTGAGCTCGCTGCCTGTAACGTTAACTTACATTATGTTCACTATCCTCGGCCCGTTCTTAATTTTGATTCTGTAAAATGTCTAAAAAACACAACAAAAATGGAGCTCATTGAGTGCCCACCTTTATTACAGCTCATGGCGGACATTAATCAAAGAGGGAATAATAAAAATCTTACCTGAGACGGTGTGTGGGAGCTCGGGTGCCCAGCATTAATGCTTGTAACTGTGCTGATGTAATTTTGACAGTGGATTTTCGCTTTTGGATGCGTACGCTTAATCAGGTTGTCGTGTCCGTGGTGAAGCTGTATTTTGTGTTTGTAAAGTACATCCATCATAAATGTATCTGTCATATACAAACAGACAAAGAAAATGTTCTGTCTGTTTTAATCGCAGATTTTGGAATTGTACCCATGTAAAATTACAAGTACGTTCTGTTTTCCTTTATGATTTTAAAATTACAGATGCATAAATTTTATTTACATGCGAAATATTCATGACAATGATTTTATTCCATAGTCAACTCCTCTATGTGACTCAAGTCTGCCAGTACCAGCTCCTGGACAAACTGGTGACAGCAGGAAAGCCATCCATATGGAAGTAAGCGGTCAGCTGGTAAGCACAAAAAGGAACAATGTCACACCAACAAAATGCAGCCATACGTACTTCAGACTATTTAATTTGCGGTTCCTGGAAATTTACATAAGGCTAGGTTTTCAGAATGACCCTAGGTTGTTATTTCGCCAAGCTACACTGTTTAAAATAAATGTTCTACATTGACATTGATGGATCCATGGAAAGTTTTCAGCCAAAAATGGTTCCAAAAATGGTTCACAAATGGTTTCACCAATGTTTTTGGGGAAAAAGATATATAATGGCATTACTGAAAAAAAGAGAGAAAATAACATTATGTCTAATGGTGTGATCACATAATCTATTTTAGAAAAAAAAAAAAAAAAGATAAGAGAAGTAGTAGATGATACTACCTGAACTAACTGAACATCCAAATGACTTGTCCAATCTGTGCTCTTGCAGCTTACGATTAATATTAGGATAGACACTCGCACTCCTATCTTCCATGTGCATGTGCTCCAAAACTTGTATCTATATATACCTATCGTCACCTTAGAATTATAAGGTGACAAATTTTATTTCACATATTTTATTGACATATTTTTATTGACATATTTTTATCAAGTGACAACTTATTTACATTGTCATGTAAACAAAATTTTTCTTTCCTCAGGCCATCTACTTTATGAACAGTTAAATATGCCCCAACAATACTTTGCAATACTTTCTCATACACACTTGTACACAGCACCTTATATCAATATACAATGCAATACTTTCTACATTTGTATTTGTACACAGCACCAAATAACCTGAATAACCTGTTTATTTATAGCAAACTGTACATACAGTTCAACATTCAGATCTTTTGACTAACTGCATCAAAGTTTAATGTTTATCATCTGTTTTCATATCTATTTTGTGAAGTCACTTGTCACTCTACTGTATGTACACTGGAAGCTTCTGAAATTAAAACAAATTCCTTGTGCATGTGAAGCACACTTGGCAATAAAACTGATTCTGATTTTAGGATGTTTTTTTATAAGTTGTTTACATTTTTTTGTTTAAAAACAAATGTTACACACATACTGTTTGCTATTTGGAATGCAAAAACTTTGAAGTTCAATATCTCAAAATCATTCAAAACACAGATTGAACCTTATTATTCCAAGGTGATGCTTTATCAAACAGAACCTACTGTTTTCTAGATGTTGTTCTTGTTGTTATGGAAATGACAGGCCTCACTATACATTACTCATTGGTCAACTGTCAAAAAAGCACTTAACATAGATTTATTAGAAATGTTTTAAGCTTGCAAAGATGCCCTGATCCGTAGAAAAAGAAAGTGTGTTTTAGAAAAGGGCTCAGGAATTGAAAAACAATGGTTTGCTCCATAGGATTATAACTTAAAACAGATACTGGCTGCTTCGAAAATGAAAAGTGCAAACATAGCCTAAGAGTGCACAACAAAACATAGTGGGGTACATTGACTTGACAACATTAACAACATGACAGAATGGTCTCGAACTCAGTTCCTGGAGGGTCACAAATCTGCACAGTTTATCTCCAAATACCTACAACTCACACCTGCTTAATAGTTTCTAGGGCTGTGTCCAAAATCACCTATTACTCACCTAGGTACTGCATTTGAACATACTACTCAACAGTTAGAAAAGTATGTTCTATATAGTATGAATGAAACTCGGATGTACTTCATCCCCCATTTTGTTATGATCATGGGACCTACCCAGTCATTTCCATTCATGAATTCTCTCAGGGGGCATCATGGGATAGTGCGGCTTGCATCGGGTGCACACTTCAGAGTCTCGCCGGAAGTAGTAAGTCATCTGGGTACTTTTCGCAAACTGTTTTTCAAATTCTGTGAATTCTGACAAGCTACTCGGCTCGCATACTGATTTTAGCGTACAATATAGTATGGACGTAAGTGATTTCGGACGCAGCCAAATAGTCCTGAACACCTTGATTAGTTCAAACAGCTGTGTTTGATTAGGGTTGAAGCAAAACTGTGAGCCGCGGCTCTCCAGGATTCAAGTTTGAGACCTATGACTTAAAGTGAGGTATTGCCAAAAGACACCAAACACATGCCACATAAGCTGATCTTTGACAGCAGTCAGATTAATGTAATTAGGAGTTGACTCTGGTACTGAGGAGGCAACTGAGGAAATGAGCAGCTATCCTGTCTGTCTCCAGAGACAGGTGCTGAAGTGTTTAATAAATAAATGACTTGAGTGAGAGAGACTGAAAGAACTAGAGTCTAAGGCCAACACTCATTGTTAACACTGAATATGCTGCCAGTCATAACATAACTACTGTTCCACTGAGGAGCGATTGTTCCCTGCTAACTATGAATCTCTGAAGGAAGCTTTACTGTTGGCCTGAATTTGATTGGTCTGACCTCAAAATCTCTGCTGGATAAACACTAGAAAAGGGTTCAGTATGTAAAGCAGTCATCTGAATATCAAAGATTCGCTGTCTTTCATTTCATACTGTGGTAAAACAGGAGTTGTGGGATGAAGTTATAATCCCAGGATAAACAAATGCCATTTATACTTCAATTTAGATCAGGTAAGACTGGAGTACAGTAACACATGTGGCATCTCTTGTGTTGCCCTGTGAGTACCATCGTCCCAAACATGGGATTTTGAAAGTATGCAATTTAGAATGTAACTCTAAATAACTGCTAAAATTTCACAGTAAAATGTCTAATTGGAAACTGTTCTAAATTGAAGCTTGTTGTTTCATCATGGAAACTAAAACAGAATATAGTGTAAAGTTGTGTTAAAAAAAGCCTGTGGAAACATAGGACACGGCACCAACAAAACAATAACAATACACGCAGGCAAGGTTTTTTTTTTTTTTTCATATAGCACATTTCATACACAAAAGTGTATATTCAGAAGTATGCGGAAGGGCTTTTAATTTGTCAGTAACCTGGGTCAATCACTTCCGCTGAACTATATGCCATTACAAAACCAGTGCGTTTAAGGTCTGTTATTTTTAAAAATCAACATTCTCCACTGGCTGAGCAATATCCGATGTAAGGTAGGTCTCAGATTTTATAAGAAGCACTGCATTAAATTACAATTTCCCCGCCATGTTTGTAAAATATAAACAGCTATTTTACCTCAGTATATTCAATGTAGCTTCTGTGCTAACCTGCTTATCCTGACAGGCATATGTGTGAAAACAACTTTTCATCTTATTTTACACTTGAGCAACTAAATGAATGCCAAAGTCTATTTAACTGATTATATTTTAATTACATTACAACATTGATGCTGTAAAAGTCACCGTTCACCTGAAGTTCAAAAGTATAGGGAAAAAAACTAGCTCTACCAACGTAATCTCACTGCAATTTGTAACTTTTTGTTTTAGTGCAATCTCACTGCAATTTGTAACTTTTTGATTTAGTGGCTAATTCGTATGAATTCGTATGATGTAATCAGGGCAATTTAGTATGATTTGCTCATCACCCAATGACGGTTGGGGTTAGGTGCCAAGCCTCCTTTATAAAATCGTACATTTTCATATAACTGAACTTGTACGAATTTGTACAAATTAGCTACTAAACTGAAAAAAAAAAGCGTAAAATACTACGTTAATTGGTTAATGTTAGGTAATATATTTATTAACACAAACAAGCAATGAACAAAACATTCATAACAGTATTTAATGAATTTTGTTAACATTAATACAATAAAGTTGTTAATTAGGAGCTCATGTTAACTCAAAGTACATAGTCATAATATTTATGTTAGTAGTTTAGTAAATGTTGAAATGCAAAAGCAGCGTTTAAAGAATCGACCTGGTTTGACAGCTTGATCTTATGAGGAAACATAAGTATTTTAAGCGTTGTCAGTTTAGTGGCTAATTTGTATAAATTTGTACAAGTTCAGTCAACCTCACCCCTAAACTCAACTGTCATATGGGGATGAACAAATCATACTAAATTGTACAAATGAGATCGTACAATTTAATTCGAATTAGCCACTAAATCAAAAAGTTACGAATTAGCATGAGATTGTGTTGGGTTTGACCATGTTCATTCATCTTGTCTAAAATATACTTGCTAGCAACCAAAATTAGTATCTGATTTCCACATAAATTCAGGTAGTTACTATGGGATAGATTATCCCTTACCTTAAATTTTACCACAGTGTATGATTTATAAAATTGATACATTATGCTTTACTAACCAACATTGCATTGTTTAGTGTTTGTGTACAGTAGATCCACTAACTGAGCAGTTCTCAATCTTGGTCATCGCAATCCCAGACTTTAACATTTTGCATTAATATAACCAGTTTGTTAGAAGAGGACTCCATAAGAAATCTGTGTAATCTGGGAGTTCACTGCTTCCTGCTCATATTAAAAAATGGCTGAACTTGAACTTACTTAATTTACTGCAAATTTTAATTTGCACTACACCAGGGATGTCTAATTCCCGGAGGGCCACAGCCTGCAGATTATGAACCTCACATAGACAGTTCTATATGCATACCTGCCAACACTGCCCTTTTTCCCGGGAGTCTCTCGTATTTCAGACCCATCTCCAGCTACCTTCCCGTCTTGTTATTTCTGCTGAAAAACTCACGTAATTTCACCCCCACCCCCCATTCCCGAGCCTCAGCTTTTTGGTACAGTCTGTTACAACCTCGGGTTGCCAACTTTGGTATACTAACCGATCACAGCAGCCGCCCCAAACCCAGTGCGCAGTATAGTTTCTTACCTGGTTCTCAGCTGTGTTATTTAGACACCTCACCCCTGGCACTAAGCACCGGCCCGGTCTCCTAGATTTTCAGAGACAAATGTTGGCAGGTATGCAAATAAGCTTAACCATTAGACACAGTCTGAACTGAAAATAGCCATGATTTTTTCACCTATCGGATCTCCTGGTTTTTGAGTCATTCGTTTATCAAGTGACAGGATGTAAAGAGAGATGACTCAAACCCAAGGACTCGTGAAATTAAATGAACGGATCAAATATTTTCCAGCTCTAAATTCATATGATTGACTTCTGTCTTTTACATGATGAAAGAACGACTCAAACCAAGGATTTAAGAGATGAACGAATCAAAACTTTTTCTGGCTCCAAATGTATATGATTAGCTTCTGTCTTACTTGTCATGAACAAACGACTTAACCGAAGAATCAAGAAAGGAACTAATCTTTTACTCCACCCACACAAATGTGCGCAAGCTCAACTGAACACTTCACTTCCTGAAAAGACTCATCATTCTCGAGTCATACAAATGATTTGTTAAAAATGAACAAATTGTTCTAGAACAACCCATCACTACTATGCATCTGATCTGTTTATAACTCATAATGTAAACTGCATGATATATTGATTAAAATTTATTCAGAAAACCACAAGAGGCAAAATGTCTGTTTATATTATAGGTGGGCATACATTATTATTATTTTTTTTAATCTTGATTAATCTCACCGTAATCTTGGAATTAATCTAGAAAAAATGGCTCATTTGAATTCTGCCAAAGGCATTCAGAATATGTGTGCTTCCCAAATAATGACTAAAAGTAAGTATTTAAGAACGGGTTTCTCAAGCCAGGCGGTGCATTAGACCAGGGTTGCTCATCTCTTGTTTCCTAAATGCATCACAAACTGCTTGAGAAGCTGTTCTACTATGATAATTGGTGATGAAAATAAATGATGTTCAGTAAGATGTACTTGTGTTTAATAACTGTTTATTCAGATAAACATGATTTTTAAACTGTAGGCCTACATAAGCTCGAAACAGCAATTTTTGATTACCTTAATCTGAGTAAAGCAGGGGCGCCCCCAAGGCCACCCCTGTGTAAACTCTACACATTTAGCCTACCCAATTCACCTATATCACATATCTTTGGGCTGTAGGGAAATCGGAGCACCCGGAACCTGAAACCCACACAAACGCAGGGAGAACATGCAAACTCCATACAGAAACACCAACTCACCTAGCCAAGGCTCGAACCAGCGACCTTCTTGCTGTGAGGCGACAGCACTACCTAGTAGTTTTCTAGTTATGACTTGTTTGTAGAGTGATCAACATTTGGGCAAGTTGTAGATGTGTTTGGAAGTGTCTTGTAACATTTTAATGTTATTTTGGCGAATGAAACAAAATAAATAAACTGATATGAAAAATAATTGTTTACTTTGATTAACAAGACTCAAAGGTTCGAAATAAAATGATCCAAACTTCTCATCACTATCACTCTCAAAGTAAACCTCTGCTCTACTCCAGTTGAAAGGTTTAGAAATATTTCTGGACAAATGAAGAATGATCATTTTTGCACTTGTATTTCAGAGAAGAAAGACTAAACTTGTGGCTAATTTTAAGCTAGCTTGCTATAGTATCAGAGCTGGCTTTCAACATGTAAACAAGCGTGGCTTTGTATTCGTTGGGTGACAGAGATAACACAGGATTATGTTTTGTCTAGGCTAGCTTTGAGTAGCCGTACTCACAGTTTATCTCTTTTGGGGAGTGATGTGACCTGTCAACAGACTCAAATCTTAAGAAAATATGCTGCAGACTAGGCTGGGTTTTGGCCAAAATGGCTGCTATTAAAAGCACAAACCCTCAGTTAGAGAATGACTTCTATTCAACTCATGACTGGCAGAGCGTCACCCCACACCTGCTGCAACGCAATCTTGCTAACTGTTACTACGCCATACTTGTACAAACCTGCATCTGTGTTGAGTGTTTTCTGGCTCTTTTGTCCTTACGTAGGGTCCTAAGCCCTAGAGATACATCTTGTTTATAAAACGCACAGCAGGGTACGCTGACCCCTAAGGGCCACACATGCAGGGACGGACACACATCCTGGTTCTGAAACAACAGGTCAGGCGGGCTTGAAGGGAAGATCACCCTGCCTGTGGCCTGAGCCATTGTGCCACTGTTTATTACTGTGGATCTTTGCCCAACACAACATTCACACATGTCATTGTTCCTACACTTTGCCCACGCCTTCTCGGTAAACATGAGCCGGGAGTTTGAGTGTGTGTGTTTGCAGTGGAGGCTGATCGGGATTACTGTTATCACTTCTTTGCTATTCACTTAGGTTGAATAAGAAACTGTAACCATCTGCTTTTGTGTATACATTCCTGTTTCTGGAGAACGCGTGCTGCTATTGTATGTGAACATGTATACACAAGGTGTTGCTTTTCCTGCTGGCATTTACTGCTTGTGTGTGTGTGTGTGTGTGCGTGTGTGCGTGTGTGTGTGTCTGTGTGTGTGTAACATATTTATGACATATGATATAGACCAGTGGTTCTCAAACTGTGGTACGTGTAATACTAGTGATCACAGGCTTTCTTTTAGTGGTATGCGGAGGAATGAAATATGTCATGTACATGCAACACACATTCTAAATTTATCAAAAATGATGTATATAATATGCCATATTTGACATATAGCCTATATTTCTGAAGTAATCTGCCATGTTTTTTAACTATGCAGAGTTGTAGCTGCTTGACTGGGCCTACTGCGCCACTGTATTTCAATACTGCTCATTTTTGTTGGTACTTAATGAAAAAAGTTTGAGAACCACTGATATAGACCATTTTAATGTGGTCGTGCCATTGGCCCATGAACATTTCTTGCTTGTTATTAACCCTGCTGAAAAATCCAGCTTAAATCAGCCTAGGCTGGTTGGCTGGTTTTAGCTGGTTGACCAGGCTGGTTTTAGAGGGGTTTTGGCCATTTCTAGGCTGGTTTCCAGCCATTTCCAGCCTGGTTTTAGCTGGTCTGGCTGGCAAATGACCAGCTAAATCCAGCTAAAACAAGCTTGACCAGCCTGGTTTAAGCTGGACATAGCTGGTTTTGGCTGGGCTCCCATCCTGGCTAGGCTGGTCAAACTGGTTTTAGCTGGTCATCTCCCAGCCTGACCAGCTAAGACCAGGCTGAAAATGGCTGGAAACCAGCCTGAAAATGGCCAAAACCCCTCTAAAACCAGCCTGGTTGACCAGCTAAAACCAGCCAACCAGCCTAGGCTGGTTTAAGCTGTTTTTTTTTTCAGTAGGGAAGCTATTTCATAACTGTAACATGAAACAATTCAATCATAACTTAATGTTAAAACAGCTATCATAACATTATTTATCAATATGTGGCTCTTTTTGGATTCTCGGAAGCTATAGAAATTGAAAATATAAAATAGAAAATAATTTGGGGCTCATTGTTTCTGTTTACATCCCTCAAAATGGTCTATTCAGAGAATACATTAAATATGAGAATCTCTTAGCATACTTTACATAGTTGTTGCTTTATTTTTCAGTTCCTGGTTAAGATGATTTGGTTACTTTCACCATGACTTAGACGCCATACAGTATTCTGTAGCTTTCAAAGAGTCAAATAAACGTAAACTAGTTAAGCAAAAGCCACTCTATGCGCTATGCAAATGTAAATGAATGTTGTGTAATGTACAGTAGGATAACTAAACAGTGCTACATTGCTGTTTTTCATCTTGCATTACATTCCACAAGTAAGGAGGCAACTATTTTGTTAAATACTGATCTGTTTTGTCTCATACTAAAGTGTCTGTTTTAGATTTATTACTTTATACACAATTTATGTTAGATTTTTGTTGTTGTTTTGCTGGGACTGGAACTGTTGTTACCCATATTCTAATGTCAGATAAGTGTTGATGCTTTAAAGTGAATCACACAATCTAACAGCTATGTAACATAAATGACTGAGTAAAGTCTAGAAGGGATGCAGCGGTGGATATGAACATCAATATAGCATCATTTTTGTGACTTTAATCTAATAATTATTATTTTTATGTGACTGCAAGTGTTGGGGTAGGGGTAACCATTAATAAAACACAAATTAATAGGTAATTGAATTAATAATTTTAATAATACTTAGTATAATTAAATATTTACATTACTGTGAGGGTTGGTTTTAGACTTGGGGTGGCAGTAGATTGTCACCTTGGAATTATAAAGTTCAATCAGCGTTCTTAATGACTATTGAGTTTTAAAGTTTTTGCATTCCATAGCAAACAGTATGTTTGTAACATTTGTTTTTTGAATAAAAAGTTTTAAAATGCAAACAACTTATGAAAAAAACATCCCATAATGTAAATAAGTTGTCATTTAATAAGAATATGTCAATAACTCAATTTTGACAAAAATGTCAGATAGAACCTTATAATTTTAAAGTGACGAGATGTTAATAACATCCAATTATTGGCTAAATTAATAAATATGAATCATTTTTATTAATTTCTGACCACAGCTGTATCCTTTCTAGCAACAACCATATAATAGTGGTCATAATGACATAAGCACGGTCATATTGTCAATAGTCTATCTAATCCTAACATTTTAAAAAGCTCTGTTTAAGTAAAACACGTGGATGATCAAAAGTGTAGTTGCCATCCACATCCTTTTCAATTATTTGCAATGTTTCTTTGTTCATAAGCTATGCAAGGTTATCATTAGTGGGGGTGAAGAGTGACTAAGTGCAGAGGGTCATGGCATGGATGGGCAAAAATCCTTTGAAGATCCTCAGATACTATTGTGATTTAAGTGTATACCTGCATGCTTCGGAGCTGTGCACAATATTTTCTTCCAAACCATTTTAACAATGTTCAGGAATCAACACTCACGTCTGCACCTACGCTTTCTAATCAGCATCTACACAAACTTGGATGGTATTGGATGTTTAGGAATAATGCTCAATGCTAATTTCACTCAACATTTTATTTTGCTTCTTTTTCAAACTACTTATTTATATTGAGTTGAAATAACCCAAGCCCCATGCTGTTTGGGGGGACAACCTAATTGTTTTATGCTCAATCCATTTAAATTTGTAAAAAAACAATTAACCTAACTTAATTAATTTGTGTTGAGACAACATGGAAGAACTTTGTGGAACCTAACATTTGTATACAGTGTTGCAAGAGAGAAGCTGGGAAATCAAATGTGTTGAGCTGAAGGTACTGTAGAATTAAACCAAACACATGCAAAAATGTTTAAACTCAAATTTGGTTGCCAAACAAGAAAAGAGAGCAAGGTGAAGAAAAGATAATAAGATAAAGATTTCTAATAACCTAAACTTTATTTTAATGACAGTACACACTATCCATTCATTCATTTTCTTTTTGGCTTTGTTGCCACAGCGGAATGAACCACCAGCTTATCCAGCATGTTTTATGCAGCGGTTGCTCTTCCAGCAACTACCCATCACTGGGAAACATCCATACACACTCATACACCACGGACACCATGCACCATATACAGCATGTCTTTGGACTTATAGGAGAACCTGGAGGAAACCCAGACAAACACAGAAAGCAAACTCCACACAGAATTACCAACTGACCCGAGGTTCAAACCAGCAACCTTCTCACTGTAAGGCGATCGTGCTACCTACTGCACAACTGTGATTTAGGCTAAATTAAGCTTAACTAGGTTATTTGTTAACTAGGCAAGTGAGGGTAATTAGGCAAGTCATTTTATAGAAATGGTTTGCTCTGTAGACAATCAACAAAGATTGCTTAAAAGGCCCTAAAATACTTTGAAATGTGAAATAAATCATCGATCCAGTGACAAACTCCAAGGTAAAGATGTTTATATAAATTAAATATCTTCTAAATAATGCAAACTGTGTTGCAGTTTTGGAGCACATAGCTAATAGATATCCTTAACACTAACAGACTGAAAATAATATCTAAAAAAAAATATTTCTCAAATTTTACAAAAAAAAAAATAAAAAATAAAATCACAGGACCTTAACCCCTAAGCGTTCCTGTAAAAATTGCTTAAATGCCAAAAAAAAAAAAAAAAAAAAGCAAAGTGAATTGCATGCTTTATTTGAACCATTTTTAATATATGCATGGCTTTGGTCACTTTTGAAAGGTGACACATTCAGGTGTATTCCTTAATAGTCAGAATCCCTGTAAATGTTATTGGTATTAAGGTCATCAGCAGGTTTTCAGGCTGGCCCATGGGATCAGTGCAGAGACTCATTATAAAATAAATAAAATATATCCTAATAAAACAAAATCTATCCTTAAGACTTAAAAATTTAAAATCCGCCTAAAATGTTTATCTTGATTATTACCTGCAGAAGACTATAATTAAGAGGTATTTGTTTAAAAATTAATTTGGATCAAAGCTTGAAGACTTACCAATCAAAATATTCAATTTTAATAACAGTACCTTAGAAAATCTGTTTTATATACATGTTTATCGCCGAAGTTTGTATGTTTTAGGTTTTTTAAAGTTGTAGTTTTTTTAAAGAAACCTCTGTGGTGCGTCAATCTTGAAAAAAAAGAATGCTATTATTCAAAAGGTAATGATTCGCTTTGTCCTGTTTTTATTTTTTATTTTTACATTCTTCAGGTCATTTAAAGACACCTGAAAAATCACCCGAAGAATGTAAAAATGTGAATGTAATGTAAATGTTAGTGTAATGTAAAAAGAGAAAATAAAAACAGGACAAAGCTTTTATACATGTTAATCCAAATGAATGTATAGGCGCTCCCAATAAAGGCCACTTTGAGACTCCAAGTTACCCTTTTTGACCATTGACACATAAAACACTGTAATTTTAATTGCTTTATTGTACAGTCATATTTTTGGGCTCTAATTAAAGGATACACTTAGAGCTATTCTATCCTTTATCCATATTCACTGGCAATACTTGCTGACACGTAGTAATTGAAGGAAAATTAAATAACTTAGAAGCAGGCTATAATATTAATCTTAACATGTAAAAAGAAAAACAAAAAAATGGTAACTCTTTATTTTGATGGTATTAATGAGTATTAGTAGACTGTCTGCTTAATATCTGTTGATACTGTTCCTTCAACATACATTTAACAGAAAATTTGCAAGAACATGTCAACTTACACTAACTCTAACCCAACCCTAACAGTCTACTTATAATCTAATGAGAATTTGGCATGTAGATGCAATGTAACTTAAATTCAACAAATGGACCTTCAAAAATAAAGTGTGACTGAAAAAAACTGCCTTTATTCTGGACAAGATATAAAAACTACATAAATAAAAAAATAAAAAAATTACTTGCTCTAGAAGAAAAATGCATAATCAAAAATACTGTAACTCCAGATTAATAAAGGAACTAAGCCGGAAAGAAAATGAATGAATGAATGAATGAATGAATGAATGAATGAATGAATGAATGAATGAATGAATGAAACAAATTAAAGAAGTGATAAATAGAATTAATCCTGAGTAATGGGAAAGGGAGCTGTTTAACATGGGTCCATTCAAATAAAATAATAGCAAAGTGTCTCAACATAAGCTAAACACAAGTGGCCTTAAGAAATGCATCTGAAACTTTGTTAATATGAGTAATGGTAATGCATTCAGCCAGACCACTTAAGATATAATGACCAAAAATGTGTGTAATGTAGAAACAGCGTCATATATTTTTTACCAATGGTCATTCTTAAGAACTTCCCACAGCTACCTAAACTGATCTGAATAAATGTTCATGTTTTGCTGTATAATAACAATTATTTATTAGGATATTTGTTATTATTTGATTACGCTGATCTTAATTTTTTATTTTATTTTGTACAATTGCAATTATCTATTCATTCATTTTCTTGTCAGCTTAGTCCCTTTATTAATCTGGGGTCGCTACAGCGGAATGAACCGCCAACTTATCCAGGAAGTTTTTACGCAGCGGATGCCCTTCCAGCCGCAATCCAACTCTGGGAAACAATTATTTATTAGAATATATTTAATTTATTTATTAGGATATATTCCTATTTTTTAGGATATATTTTATTTATTATATGACGAGTCTCTGCATTGATCCCATGGGCCAGCCTAAACACCTGCTGATGACCTACTCACACCTGCAGCTTCTCCATAATGGATGTCCAGCGTACTCCAGCCTCCGGTGCTATAGACAGCAGCTCCGCATCAGAAATTTTGTAAGAGTAGAAATGGCTGTGCCCAACTAAGCCTGGGTTCTCTTAAGGAGTTTTGTTTCTTCACTTTTGTCAATTGATGAAGTTTGTTCCGCCCCACTGGCTTGCTTGGTTTGGGACCTGTGGAGCTGCACATCAGTGGATTTGCTCTTCAGTGTTTTGACTTTCAGCAGTGACAAATCACCCACACTGAACTAAACTGAACTTCAACTCTGAACTTCTTTACTGGAACATCTATGTTAAGCTGCTTTAACACAATCCACACAGTAAGAGCGCTATAGAAATAAAGATGAATTGGATTGAATTATTTATTATCTACAATCATGTTGTTTACAATTACAACTACTTATTAGGATATCTATTATTTATTATCTATGATCATGCTGATTTGACTGACTATTTAGTGTGTTGTTGTACAATTGCAGATATTTTTTAGGATTTCTTTTTTTATTTATTTTATTTATTACCAACAATTATTCTGAACTGACTTGACACTCATTTTAGTAGGTTGTTGTACAATTACAATACTTTATCACTGTATGATATATTTTATTATATGCTGATCTGACTTAAATTGTAGTTGTTTTTGTACAACATTTATTAGCATATATATAAAATATATACTAACTATAGTTATTGTAATATAGACTCTCCGGCCACTCCATAAGAGCTAATGAGAGCTGTCTGCAGCAGAGCGGAGACTGCAGGCTCATAATGGAGCTGTTTGACAGGCTCACAGCAGGCCCACTGGAGCAGATAACCACAGAATTCAAAGCCCCTTTGTGGTGGGCAAAGCGGGACAGGCCCGTTTCCGGCAAGCGCTGCTCTGATCTCACGAGCCCACAAACAAAAGATGGGCTCCATGTGCAAAGAGGCAAACCACATCACACACAACACCGGCTTCCCTTTACGCTAGACAGCAACCCTCCGAATGTACACAAAATCTCTGATTTGATCCCTTCTCACCCTGTTCTTCCTTCCTTTGTCTAAACCATGAAAACATGCTGGAGCGAGCAAAAGGGAGAGACACGGTCAGCCTGCTGTAACTGTAATCATAATCTGTTGTGACACATATGCAGGAGGTTAAATGCAAACAGTTTAAATGAAATGTCAGCTTCTGTTATCATCAATGGTGTGATATTGTGCAAAGAAACAAACTGGAATCCAACTGTGTAGCCAAATATGCAAGCTTCAAAAACTATTTAATATTATTAGAGTATTTATCATAAACTTTTTCTATTGTTGATTATGTATTATCGATAAATGAACCCGCAGCATGTTAAATTTAAACCATTTTAAAGTACACAACTAACCATATTGATTTTGTTAGCTCACAATGCTAGTTTTGTTGCGAACAATTCTGTGCATGTCGCAGGTCGCAGAACTCGTAAGCAGATTAAAAGTGCCAGGAGAATCAAAATCACATTGAAACTTTAGTGTCTTTCTTTAGGCGCAGCTTAGTAACATCTGTTTATAAACAGTCAAATTATAGCAAACATATCCTCACAAATCATGTAATGCAAAAATATCCTTACAAAATATGTTTCATTTAATCAAACATACAGTCTTGTTCCCTTTGTTTGTATTGTTTTTCCAGATTTACAACAGTAAAAGACTTGTACACTCTGTACTCTCTTATCATTAACACATACAAATATTATACCTTCTGTATGTTTATCAGTAGGACACAGAATACACCTTAAATTCTTTCAACCATCTATTTCATTTTTCCTTCTCTGTAAACACTTCTATATGTAACCATTTAGCATAAAACTAAACTCACAGAACATCCATGCATCTGTTATTTGAATCATTTAAATTGTAACAGTTACACTTGACACCAATTACCAATGTTATTCTCTACTCTCATAAACTTTATACATTAACAAATATATAACCAATATATACAAATAATAAGCCATTTTATTAAGTCAGAATTATCACATACTGAGTAAAATACATACCATTTACTTGGGAGTCAGTTATAACAAACTCAGACCAACTGTCATTTTAACAGTACATTCATCTGAATCACTCTTCTCATTATACAACTGTAAAAAAGCTTTTCACATTATAAACATATTGACTTTTTTATAAAAGATATCTGAATTATCAGGAGAAGCAAAATCACTTTGAGTCTTCAGTCAAAGAGCTTAGAATGACCAAGAGGCGACACTCTAGTGTAATTTGTGAAACAGCCACTAGAGGGCGCAGCAGCCATTTTGGAATGAAAACTCCAATAGAACTACAGCATATTATCAGTCTGTAAAATAAACTATTAAAAGTGCTAATGATTGTGATATTAAGTGTTGTATTGTCGTCTTTCAGGTTGTATGCCAGCTTTAATGCACTTTTTAAATAAATAAATGAAAAACAAAGCAGCTGCTTGCTATCGCGACAGTAATTAGATCCGATGGACGGCCGATCACTTTCACTCCAAAATGGCGGAATCCAAGGCTGTCGCTGGCGCTGCTGTTGCAATGAAACGTTCTATTGAGTGTTGCCTCTTGGTCATTCTAAACTCTTTGCTTCAGTTTCTTTACCCAGGCGCAGCTTAGTAGCATCTGAAGTAAACACCATGATTATCACCATGGTAACCCACAGCGCATGCTTTCTCAACTGCTGATGTTATTTTGTTTCAAACACAGTCATTAGTAGTGATAATAAATGACTTATAACAGCTTATAAATAAATAAATAGATACATTCATAACAAAACAAACATTACTATTGTAGACACACAATGGTGTATCACATATGTCATTAAGAAATTAAAAATGTTTTCCCTTGTAATATAAAACTGATATCTGTAAATGCACTTCCTGATTGTTTTCCCTTAAATACTCAGATTACATCTGTCTGCCCTGCTGAAAAATCCAGCTTAAACCAGCCTAGGCTGGTTGGTTGGTTTTAGCTGGTCAACCAGGCTGGTTTTAGAGGGGTTTTGGCCACTTCCAGGCTGGTTTCCAGCCATTTCCAGCCTGGTCTTAGCTGGTTAGGCTGGGAGGTGACCAGCTAAAACCAGCTTGACCAGCCTAGCAGGCTGGGAGCCCAGCCAAAACCAGCTATATCCAGCTTAAACCAGGCTGGTCAAGCTGGTTTTAGCTGGATTTAGCTGGTCATTTTCCAGCCTGACCAGCTAAGACCAGGCTAGAAATGGCTGGAAACCAGCCTGGAAGTGGCCAAAACCCCTCTAAAACCAGCCTGGTCAACTAGCTAAAACCAGCCAACCAGCCTAGGCTGGTTTAAGCTGGATTTTTCAGCAGGGTGAGGTATTGGGCGTAGTTAACATACTAGAGTAGTTAACTCCAGTTTTGACAGTGCTTTGACAACAAACAGAAATGGAGAGGAGGAGGTGTCTGTCAGGTTTTAATAACTCTCCTAAAAAACCCCTTTCTCAATCTTTCTCAATGAAATGCCTACTTTACTACATCCAATCAGCTCGCAGTAGAAAAAAAAGCCACACTCACTGTATTCTTCTTTTATAATCAGTTCCTCTAGCAACTGCGTCACAATACAAAAAAGAAATTGCCCCAGCTTCCGGTTCATGTAGACTTTAAGTTTGTAAGGCAAAAACACAGTTTTCTAGTTCATAACGAAGCAGGGTGATGAATCTGACTGGATAATGGCATAGTGGAAAATGAAAAAAAAAAAAAAAGATGAGCAGCATCATACAGCCAAATGTTTATATCAAAATAAGTCCAAATATAGGTTTTAATTATTATTACTTTACAAACACATTTAGCCGTTTTATATGTACGATCACACTGGTGTGATTTGAACATTCAATGCATCACAAAATTAGCTGCTAAATTCAGATCTGCTAAATTTGGACAATGTGCTTTATTTACATATAAAATACAAACAAATTAGATACAAACTGTATAGGTTACTAAAACAAGCTATTCCTCAACCAGTTAAACAGACACTTTTATGTATTTTAGGAGAAGTTATTGAAGTAACATGTTATGAATCCAGCAGCTCTAGTCTCTCCCCTGTAGCACAGACTAATAATATGAAATAATATGATCACTATTAATCTGTTTAATTATACACATATTTGAAAATCAGAATATCAGATGCTTCAATATCCATTTGTTAAGTGTAACGTCAAGTGGCTTTCGGGTCCAAGCACTGTATCAAACTGTATCAGCAAACTTTTCAAATGACAAGCATTTACAAAGCGATGTAATACTTTTGAAAATCAGCAGGAGACATGTAAATGTTTCATTCCACAGAGGTTTTATAACTGCACTGAATGATTCTTAGCTGTGAAGACTGTCAGTCAATGTATTAGAAAAGAAGCAATCATAAATGCAAAGAAAACAATCATAAATATGGCAAGCCACAAAAACTCCAACTTTTTTTACTGATATGGCAAGCCATTTTTACAAAAACAATTTTTTACTGATATGGCAAGCCATTTTTACAAAAACAATTTTTTACTGATATGGCAAGCCATTTTTACAAAAACAATTTTTTATTGATATGGCAAGCTATTTTTTGCATGTATCACTTCTTTACTTATTAAGCATAATATTTTCAAAAAAATATGGCAGGCCATTTTGTACATACAAAATGTACAAAATGTATTAAGGGACTAAGCTAAAAAGAAAATTATTGAATGAAGGAATAAATGTATTCATTTATTCATTTTCTTTTTGGCCTAGTCCATTAATTAATTTAGAGTCGCCACAGCAGAATGAACCACTAACTTATCCAGCACGTTTTACACAGCGGATGCCCTTCCAGCTGCAACCCATCTCTGGGAAACATCCATACACACTCATACACTATGGACAATTTAGCTTATCCAATTCACCTACCGCATGTCTTTGGACTGTGAGGGAAACTGGAGTGCTCAGAGGAAACCCGCGCAAACTCCACACAGAAATGCTAATTAACCCAGCTGAGGCTAGAACCAGCTACCTTCTTGCTGTGACAGCACTACCTACTGCGCTACTGTGTCGCCCTTTCACAAGACTTATAATTTTAAATTCTTAAAGGTTTTAAAATTTTGATCAAAACAAATAAAAAATATGAACATTTATTTGTATTTATGAAGGGATTATCTTTGCATCAAATTACAAAAAACAAATGACCTCTTATGCAATGTGTTTCTAATGCAGCGTCTATGTTGCTGAGAGTAATTTTGACATTATTCTCTCCTCTGGCTGCAGTTATCAGTTCCAAACAATTATTGTTCTTTTTTCTAAAAGTCTTCATAACAACATTGTGGAGTTTTTCTTTTATTATTTCATAATAAAGGATTGTAAAAAAAAAAAAAAAAAATGTTGTTGTTTTACTGATTTACTGCGCTAAGTTTACACAACCATGACGCCTTTTGTTACTGAGAAACCCGAAATGTGAAAAGGGTCTATTTTCAAAAATGCACATCACCATATTTTGTGAACAAGTAACCACATATTTTAAAACAAACCTAAGGGTGCTTTCACACCTGTGAACCGTTTCATTTGTTCTGAAAAGTTTCTAAAAGGACCAAAATAGCTATGTCATGTGTGAGTAAACTCTCCTCACATTGGTCAGAGTTTCACAGTTTATTTTGCAGATTCCCACTCAGCTGTCAGTGGGGGGTTGGTGGTGTTCGACAGGGTGCGCACGACGTGTGTCTGAAGAGCGAGGACGGATGCGGTGGGGAGGGGTGAGAAGAGTGAGCGACGTATTTGAGGACCAGAAAGGAGATGCGTGATTTCCGGGAGATTATCACTTGTTTTCACTGTTCATTGTTGAGTCACTGTGCTATTGCCGGAGAATCCTGGAATTTCCAGGAGACTTGGGATGTCTGGAATGACCTCCCACCCTACTCATTATTCTCTCTTCATATAGCTGTATGCCTATTACATATACATAAAACACTGTGATATATTGGGGCTTGTATCGGTTTCTTACTATAATCGACCCGCTCCAGAGTTTGTTTCAATCGAGCCGAGACCACCTCATTCAGGCTCTCTAGGACCGATTGTTTTGGCACAAATCCAAGCATGATTGCTGGAATCACATATGCCAAACGAACCACACTAACTGGGCAAACGAGACAGGTTCCAAACAAAAGTCTAGTTGTAAAAACACTCTAACAATCTGAACTAGCACAACAATAAATCAGTTAAAAATAGTTTTGTTAAATCAAATTAACTTTACAGCTCAATTCAACTTAGTAAAAATGTTGTATTTTTTTTTAAACAAACAGCAAATAAAACTAACTAATTTTATTTAATTTTTAATTAAAAGGTTTTTTATCTTGATCAACTTAAAAATAAAAATTTTAAAACTTGAAAGTTGTAATGACCTTTTTAACATACAATTTATTTTATAGTGTAAGTAGACTTGGCAACTCTGGAATTGAACATAATTAAACTTTGCAAGATCAAAAATAGCAAAACAGCATCAAAAGTCAGAATGCGACAAGGCAAATTCACAAAAACCACTCATGACAAGCAGGAAGTGTTTGAAATGGAGATTTTGCAATCGTTTCCACTCTGTGGACAAAATTGTTTATTCCCACAACAATAAGCGAGCATGGCCGTCCACAGAAACCACATCCACAACCTATGCTCGACATTAATTCTCGCTGACGGCCTGCTTGGTTCAGCCACACACACACCCAACAACAGGAGCGCCTCGGAGCCGGGCTGAGAACAGAACAATGGCGGCATTCAGAAAGCAACACCTCTGCAATGGCATCAACCCATGACAGTGACTCAGCTCAGGCCATTCCTTTATAGAGAGCACTATGTAGTAACCAGAAATCGCAAGAAAGGAGGAGGCCATCCTCTGAACAGGAGGGCTGATGGAAGTGATTATAGACGTCTGGGTGTAATTCAGCTCCCCTCAGTCTTGCTTCTTAAAATAGCGTGATGGAGGGGGCGACGGGTAGAGCGGATGTGGGAGTTCCTGTGCTGTGATGTGGGGGCTGGGACCACACGAGTATGGCGGCATGCCCACCCCCTGGAGAAGTGATATGCACATGCCATCCGGCTCAAATAAAGAGAGACCTGGAAATGGATGCAAGCCCTAACTGCAAAAACACATGGAAAATATGGAGTTGTTACAAGTCACGTCTTCCATAATAAGGCTTATATGTGTATTAGGAACTATAACGTCAGATGTGCAGACAGACTGTGGAAATAATTATAAAGCTGGGTTCACTTTAAAGCGTATTATGGCAAAGTTTGTAATGTAAGCTTAGTATTGGATGTGTGGTGTGAGGAGGATTTACTCCCTGATACCATGCAAATTATTAAAAGCATTGATACTATTTTTGGCAAACTGAGGGCTAATTATGCATACAGTGGCATTCTCATGTGCTACCAATAGTTTGGTACAAGGCTAAATATTTAAAAATACCATAATATGTTTGCAGATATTTAAAAAGCATGCTAAGTGAACATACTTATTTATCTGAACAATGCTAAAGTCAATTATATTCCAGCACCTCTTGACCGCGACCAAAATGCGACTTTTGGTGGACTTCGAAATGAGACACAGATTCAAAGGTCTACATGAGGTGGTTATTAATTAGCAAATCATTTAAATATCATGAATGCAAACATTAGGTGAGCAAGTTAAATTCTAACCCAGTGTCTTTACAACAGGCTACATGACAAAATTCGCAAGCAGTTTGACAGTTTGCATCAGATGAAACCCGTCATAAATTTAAAAACAGCCATTCAGAAGCACAGAATATTGCACTTACTGCACTCCAATAACATGGTAATGTTTATATTGTAATTAATACACATTAAACCTCTTTTAACAGTATTAAATGTACATGCTGAATCACTGATATGTGTTGGTTTGCACTGAGTCTAAGTCTAAAGTTCAATTTCAAACATTTATTTTATTTTCAGGATTGGAGGTGAACAATCAGCTGCTGCTTTTAGTAGTATGATAATAAATGTCATGTAAATTGGCATTCAAACTCACATTATTAGTATTTAACACTGAATAAAACATGTGAGGTGTACCTGAGTTGATCATTGTCAGTTTATCCAATTGTTCAGCTTCAAGAAATAGAAGCTTCTAAATAGAAGTTTCTAAAATATAACTTAATAGAATAAAAATATATATAATATATATAATAATATAAAATATAACGAAATAGAAGTTTCTAAAATATAAATGTTGGTTAGAACAAAAACTCCTTTTAATATGGACAATATTCATTCTATCGTGTGCCGTTCCTTTTATTTAGAACACAATTTAAGTCAGCCTTTAGGCTCGATAGTCTGGCTCGCTCCTGTTGATGTCATCAAACTGGTAACCTGTGCTTGTATGTGTTTTGAACCAGAAATGTAATAGCTAGTTCAACCACTGGGTGTCAAACTTACTGCACCTTTAACGCATTTTAAATGTGTTAAAATGAATTATGTATATAAACATTATTGAATGATCGATCAATCAGTTGTGATTCATTCTGCTGTGGCAAACCCTGATAATAGAGGGAATAAGCTAAAGAAAAGTTAGTGAGTAATTAATCATTGTTTATGGAGGTTATTCACCCAAAATGGCTCTGCAATGTCAAAACTGTGTTCAAACATTGATAAACACATCTATGGAATAATTGTTTCATAAAGCACTAAGCCCTGGGGCATGAAGTAATGGTTTACAATGAATTTATAACAGCAAATGAGACTGTATTCCATTCTCCATGCAGTGAGCCTAAATGAATGGTTTATTGAATTGTGCACTGAAACAATTTATTCAAAAATAATCAGATCATGCAGATTATTATTATTATTATTATTATTATTATTATTATTATTATTATTTTATTATATTTTTTTTTGATAAAAAAAAACAATGAAGAACAATATTATGATCATGTTCACTTGAGATTAATCACCTGATTTTACCTAAATAAATGTGTGTCAAATTATGATTTTGAGCATCAACATTTTAGACCTGGTTGTAGGATCCTCTGAGTAATGTTTGCTGCAAAATGGGCCAAATTCAGGAACTTCAACTTCAAAAGCACTCCTAGTTACCTTGTCATCCGTAGAAGTCGCAACGAAATGATGGATTGTGACCATTGTGTCTCTTACATACCTGAAAATAAATGTTTCCTCCTAAATTTGGGCCCCTGTTAAAGAACACAAGGAACGCTTTATAAAGAGTAGTCAGTCAGGCAGCCAACTCAAACCAGAGTCAGGTCAGGTAATAATCAGTGTCTTTGACACACATCCAGCATTATCCCTGAGGTTAACCAGGCACAACTAAATACCACAGACAATCAAAGTCATTCAGCAGAGAGCTAGAATTAATTTCTAATTCTGAAAACAGGGTGAGCTACACATAGACACATTCTCAGTTTTCAGTTGCTTCCAATTATACAAAACTAGACTAGAATGGATTATGTATAACAAAAGAGGTTAAATCTGCATAATCTTACATTAAAAAAACAGACACAATCTCTAGCTATCAATATTGATAATAGTAATCAGATGTATGTCAGAAAAAAAAGTGAGAGCATTCTTTTGTGTAATATTGAAGCCCCGTGCACATTGCAACAACTCATGTGAGCAGGATATGCAGAGCCATTGAATTAAATGATCCTAACCCTCCCTCTGCATCATATGACAGAAAATTATAACCAAACTTTGTAAAGCGTAAACACACAGACAAAGGGTGAAACACAAGGGAGATAATCTAATTTGGGTGTCCTGTGACGTGTGTTTGAATCCCTCCTTCAGTCCTGGGGCCCTGGAGGGTGTGCATTTCCAGTCGTTTTTGATCACAAGTTCAAGGCCTACTGTAAAACTAAACCCCCTGATTAGCGATGTGTCCTTTGTCTGCACCTATTCAGCAGTCACAGCTTCATCACATGCTTTAGCAGCACAGATGATAATGTTTTCTATATAACACAACTTCTGGCTATGTTTAGTTTTTCTCACTTGAGTAAATAGTGGGTGGAATGGTGCAATCTAGCGGTTAGAGAATTGCTACCTTTGGCTAAAACTGTTAAATAAATGAGAGTGCATCAGCAACAGCATTGCTGCCGTCTCATACAATGTTGATCACACAAAAGGGGATTGGCTGCAGCATTGCTGCTTAACAATGTACTTAATCTAATAGCACAGTGAAGAGACAAACTCATTGTGACATTACAAACAACACATGAAAGGGAGAACATTGTGTACGGAGAGTTTCTTCAAGAGAAAAGCAGCAGGCTGACATGTTATACCCTTAACAAAACAATGCTTACCACATTCCGTAAATGCAAAGAGTTTATGAGGAGTAAAACCTTTCCTTAACTCGTTTTCCTCGAAGCAAAGCCTTTACCACCTGGAGCTTTCTTTCAATGATTTATGGCTGAAACTATTAAACTAATGGCATCTAAAGTTTGTGTTGTAATTAAATTTGATTTATAAACGTCATTCAAATGGAAGCCTACTGAAGTGACTCTAACTAAAAGTAACTGAAAGGTATGTAAACAAAGACCTCTGCCATTAAAAGTATAGTAAAAAGTAGGCCTTGCCAAAAGAGATTTTATGTAGAGCTGCTAAATGTATCAGACAAGCTATGCAAGAGTCAATGACTTGCAATCAACATTCAATCAAATAAGTCCCAGGATCGTGTAGGGCGTGAGATCCAGAGGTGTCCTGGGATGACCAACAGTTCCAGAGTGTGAGGAACCCTGCTACTGACCCCAGTCTGCCTCTCTGCATGTGTTTAGATTGGCTCAACAAGATCCCAGGGAATAGCCGTTAATCTACAGAAGAACCTCTTTTTAATTATTGGAGAATTCTGAGGGAATTAAATAATGAGATCCAAATGCAGGGAGCGGAGAAAGGAGATACTGCTCTGTGGCTAGTGCTGACCCTTGGTTGGCCCCACACGTGTACGCCTCCAGTAGATTGACTCCAGGTTGAGCGGGTTACTGTGGGCTGGGACAGAAATCTTGATAAACATTCAGACTAATGGGATCACACTGGCCCTAACTGTTTTAACCAATGACCATGATGCAGTGCAAGGATCTGGAGTGCAGCAACCTTTGAACGCACACTGATTGTCTCCATGCGAACATAGTCTTGTATGAAGCCAAAAGTCTGACCTTAGACGGCTGTTGCGGATTGAGATCTAATAGTAGTAATTCAATAGGGCTCCAGAGCAGACATACCACAGGACACTGTCAAATCCGCATACAACATAATACTACACCAGGCTCATTCATCTTCATTGGACTTGACACAGAATCACGATTATGATGCATGGCATTCCCTCTAAATTCCAAGTCCCAAGACACAAGGAAAGTCTAGACAGATAGAGAGGACTTACCATGAAAGGCAGTCCCCTGCAACCTCAAAAGAAGGCACATAAAAGAAATGTACACATCCCGCTATTATCTGCATCTGAGGACAACACACTCTCAGTGGACCACCCCAAAAGACAGGCTGACCCCTGTGTCGCTGGCTGCTCAGTGTTGGAGTTAGGCCAGACCAAACTAGTTGTCCTCCCTCTACGGGACACATTGCAGTAGACTGGCTCTACTTCTGCTCGGCCAGGCGCCGAATGGCCATCCATGACTCAACGAAACAGACTTTAGAGGGGGAGCAAGAGTGTGAACGATGACACCAAGCTCCCAATAAGGCTCACAAACACACTGGAAAACACGCAGGGCAGAAAAGGGTCAGGAGAGCAATGGCCCCATCACCAGCTGGCTGCTCATTTGCTGATGAGCTCATTCTGGACAAGAGCCAAAACTTGAGCCGTCCTCATGAGCTCACTACTAAAACATACTAACACAAAGGGCGTAATGCCTTGACGAACCCCTGGTCACATTACACCAAAGACGAAGGAGTTGTTTGGCAAGGAACAAGCTGCACTGCGGGAAAAAAAGGCATGAGAAGATGCATGCTTCATTCTCAATGTCAATCACAGGGTGAAGTCATGGCAGGCTGGCATAGGATGAGGGAGGTCAATCTGAGCATGTTTGGCTCTGTAGGCCAGGGCCCGGTTGCACGAAACACTTGTGTAATTTGACTTAGGGTTGTTGCTTGGGGAAAAATATACCTTGCAGTGTGTAACAGAAGAGTGTGCAAACTTAGGGACATACTGCTTGCTTATTAATAGACTTATGTTGCTTAATTATGTGCCCTGTCAATCAACATCACATTGTTCACATTTCTTTCATATTTAATTTCCAACCATATTGGAGATGGCAGCGTGGTGGTGCAGTGGGTATTGCAGTTGCCTCGCAGCAAGAAGGTCGCTGGGTCGAGCCTTAGCTGGGTCAGTTGGCATTTCTATGTGGAAATTATTGCACAACTAAATTAAAAATGTTTTTTTAAAGGGATAGTTCATCTAAAAAAGAAAAAAAAAAGTCATTAAATACTTAACCTCATACCGTTTCAAATGAGACTTTCATCCACTATCTGAACACAAATGAAAATATTTTGAATAAAATCAGAGAGCTGCCTCATTCTTTTTAGACAGTAAAGTTCCCTGCTCCTTTAAAGTGAATAATAATACCATACTGTACATCTAACAGACCATCTTTAGTGATTCCAATAGAATATTAGCAAGCTATTGACCTTATTCTAAAATGCGGAAGTGCGCCTGTTTTCGCGATTGTCTTAGAACAATCCGTAGAACAATTTCCGTTTCAGTCACCTATGGGAGAAATGACAAGGAATAATCAACAGCAAAAAACAGTCAAACTACTTGCTCTACAAACAAATGTTTGCATGACTATACAGACCAAGTAGAATAATATAACAAGGAAATATCAGTTTGCAACATCAAACAGCGAAACGAGCAGTTTTTAATGTCTAAAAATGAATGGAAGTGAATGAGACCGGAAGTCTCGTGCCAAAAAGATTCAAATGGCAGTGCCCGCTCGTCTGCGGAGAATAAGGTCAATAAGGATACGTTTGTGTGTACATAAAACAAAAATAACAACTTGAATGCTCACCTTATACTGACACTGAGGACAAATGTTGAATGAAGTCATTAGTTTTGTTTCATGTGTCCACAGAAGTATTCTTGTAGCTTGAAATTCTGATGGAACCACTGAACATTTATATATGGTCTGCTTTGAGGATTTTATTATTGTTTTTTTTTTGGACATTAAACCAAGCACACGCAAAACTTGGTAAGACAGGTGACTTATTATTAGATCATTTTCTTTTCAGTTTAGTCCCTTTATTAAACAGGGGTCGCCACAGCAGAATGAACCGCCAACTTATCCAGCATATGTTTATAAAGCGGATACCCTTCCAGCTGCAACCTATCACTGAAAAACACCCACACACAATTCACGTTTAGTCATATCCAGGGTTAGACAGAATCTGCGAATATTATTTCATATTTCTGTGCAGAGTTTTGCAACAAATCTAAGGATTTATGCCAAATTATTTTGAAAGTATCATAGCAAACTTGATATATGAAATAAAAATAATACTTAACTTTTATTTAATGTTTTACAATGCAAATCCAATTAGATTCACTTTTTTGGTAAACAAAGTATATCATAAAATATCTCTCATTTAAAGTCTCTCATATGATATATCTACTAAAAGGCAAATAATATTACTTTACGAACTGTATTGTAAATAGATCATGTGAACATTTTTATATTAGTCAATTATATTACCGAAATTAATTTAAAAAAACTGGAGAAATATAAATTTGCACATACATAAACAAATAGACTCAATGATGAGCTAAAAATCTGCGGAAATCTGCGTGCAGATTCCTTTTGGGCCTGGTTATACCTGTCAACCCTCCCGTTTTTTTCCCGGGACTCTTGTGTATTTTACAGTTCTATCCTACTATAATCCCGTAATGGTATTTTCCCGTATTTCTCCCATATTTTCACTCTTTCACTGAAGGGTGGCAATAAACAATAAAGAGCCGTGCCGCCCTATACACAACCTGTACAGCCGCACCACCGGGGAGCCGCCCCTTGCTCTTAAATGTAAGCCTGTTCTGTCCTTTGTTTTATTTAGGGATAAAAACACTTTGAAATAAATATAAAAATGGCAGGATTCCCATTTCTTTTCATTATAAGGGTTGTCGCCCCTCATATGCAATCCTCAAAATACTCATATAGCGGTGCGTGACTGTCAGCTGATGTGCTGCATAGTGATAAACAGGTGCTGTTTCCACAAACGCATTCTGCACACGTGATTTGAAAAGGAACGAAAGTCTGGTTTTTAGCTGCGTGTTTGAACAAACATCTACACATAATTAATAATAATAACATCTAAGATGTCTACCTTGGCAAGGTTTTTTTTTTTTTTTAAACACAACAATCTTTGTCCTAAATGAGCATAAAACGTTAGGAAAGCAATCAAATGCTTCCATTAAAATGTTAGCTGTGTGCATTTTCAAAGTGACACTTCTGTTATTTAATGTAATCAAACGAAAAATTTTAATAATTGAGAGTTAATCAGAATTTTTAAGTTATACAGTGAAGAAAAGATTGAGATTTGATAACTTGATTCAGTTTCTTTATAGTAACTATTAATTTGAATAAGCAGAACTGTTGGCTAATGTATTTGCTACTAATGCATACTATTTATTTTTATTTGGTAAATATTAATAATAAAACATTCAACTGTTTATTTACAACAAAACAGCTCCAGATGAACATATTTAGTAGGGGAGGGGGTTGTAATCCCTTATTTTGGTGGGCATATCCCTTATTTTCACATCCCAATGTTGACAGGTATTCCTGTAGTGCATGTCTTTGGATTGTGGGGGAAACCGAAGCACCCGGAGGAAACCCACACACACACGGTGAGAACATGTGAACATGAACTCCACACAGAAATGCCAGCCGTGGCTTAAACCAGCGACCTTCTTGCTGTGAGGCAAATGTAACCGTGCCACTGTGCTTCCCTCATTGTTAGTGTTCAGATAAACTGTTAAGCAGGAGACTGTACATTGAATGTCCTTAAAGGAGTACACTACAGCATTTGAATTAAACATACTAAAAATGCTTAATCCAGCAGGATATTCTCATTTGACAGTGATTTGGAGCAGTTACCAGTATTCAGCATGTAATAACGTGTCATTTTACTCGAAACAGTATGTAAACAGTGTGTGCTTGAGTGTTATTACTTCCAGAGTGTCATGACAGCACATTTCTTTTAACATAGTTCATTGTACCAAACACTGGTATTCACATTTGCATATTTGCACAAAAAATGTTTTTGAACTTACTCTTCCTGGAACATATGACAGACACACACAGAGCATTGTCTTCTGGGAGGAATCTGGTAACTTCAGACAAAGAGCGACAAGGAAATGAGAGGCTAATTGGGGCCAGTCTACTTTATCAGAAAGCAAGTTTCTTGGATTCGAATAGGACAAAGACACAGGAAGAAAGAGCGTTAACATAAACAAGCGCAGAACTCGTTAGCTAATCAATCAGGACATGATAAGTCAGAACATGTGCTATAATGCTAACAAAAACATCCCTGCACATTCAAACACCAACTGCATAGGGGTTAAAACACCAGAATACTTTATCTAAATTCAAGTTGGGTAACTCAATGGCTCCCAAAGGTGGAAACTTGGTGATTTCCAAAAATTTGTATAATTTAATTAAACCATTAGAATTGACAAATTTTATCCATAACCTTTTTTTTTTTATTTCTATTTGCTTTTCAAAAACATAACAATTTAGGCCAAATTCAATTCCAACTTAATTTTTCACAAACTGATTGACTAAGACATGTCAGATATACAGGGTGGACCTTTTATTTGGATACACCTTAATAAACTTATTGGGTATTTCACAAGAAAAACAATGGTGTGCTTGGTTTTAAACGTAACTTTATTCTTTCGTGAGATATTTACAAGCTCCCTCACATACATTAATGTGCCACAAACAGGATGTTAATATCACCAACCATTCCCATTTTATTAAGGTGTATCTATATAAATGGTTCACCCTGTACAATAAATCTAATATAAAGCCATAAAATCACACAAAACAAAACAAGCAAACAAAAAGGAAATATAAAATAACCAAAAAAAAAAGATCAACATACCGTGCAGACATCAAACAGAATCTCTGTAAGCAGTTAAATAAAACCATTTTTAGAACTAAATCATAATTGTTTAGCCTTCTCACCCTTCATTCTTTTTAAATCCTCTGCATAGGTAGCAAACTCCTTTTTACAGACAATTAAACGAGCTGTTTTCCAAATTTAGCATTTATAAACAAAGAATTCAAGTAAAATATGTATACAATTCACAGTGAAGTCATCATCTTTGTTGTTCAAATGTACACCAAATTTCACACTGCCCCAACAAATAGAAGGAAACATTGAAATATATTGTTTCATCCAGTTAACCACATCAGACCAGAAAGGATTAACCAAATTACAATGAAGAAATAGATGTTTAACAGTTTCAATATAACTATTGCACAATTGGCAATCATTACTTATTCATAACCTACTGAAGATAAAAATAGTAGTTTATAGTTACAGCCTTTAAATTTTTTTTCTACTAGATCGCGACCCTTGGGATGAGTATATTATATTTAGGACACAGCAATATCGTCAGATGCAACAGATTGATTTTATTGCACCAGGTTAAACTTTCTGGCATTTTTTAAGCACTCACATACAGTTAAAAAATAATGAAGAATAGACTTGGGCCTATTGGTGTGTGTGCAGCGTTGCAAGGCTTCTATTTTTACTGTATAACCACTTGAGAGGATATTGTGAGTTGCGAGGCACTGACATTGTTATTTGGGCGGTTGCAGGCTTTAAAATTACCACAGATTTTTTATGAACCTGAACCTCAATTTTTTTTTAATAAATGTATTAGAAACATTTAAACATTAAACTTTTAGTGTTAATTAGTCCCTCCAAGATAGGATTTTGCAGAAAAACATCCTTTGGTCACTAAAATAAGTAATTTTGTTTTCATTTTGTGGTATACACAACTTTACCTACTTACTCCCATTCAATTTATATCGAAGTTGATATTTAGCCCCACCATATTGGTGTTTCGCAACTAGGTGGGTTGTTGTTAGCTCAAGGCCCCAACCTGGAGGACCAGGATATACACACATACAGTACGGCAATTTAGCTTACCCAATTCACCTACAGCACGTCTTTAGACTGTAGGGGAAACTGGAGCACCCGTAGGAGTTCAGAGCACCCAGTGAAAACACAGGGCAACACGGGAGAACATGCAAACTCCACACAGAAATGCCAACTGACCCAGCAGGTGCTCAAACCAGCGATCTTCTTCCTGTGAGGGGATGGTGCTGCCCTCTGTGCCACCATGTTGCCCTATACACAACTTTATCCAGCAATGTTTAGACCTTGGAAACCATTGACCTCTGTAATTTAGTAATAGTAATAATGGGTCATTATCACTATCAAGTGTCTGGGACATAAACATTTTCAAAAATAAAAGTTTGAGATTTTTGATTTACTACATAGTTGTTGTAATAATTAGACCTTAGGCTGTAAGCAATGACTTTTGGTCAAGCTCATTAATTTTAAATAATCCCGCCCCTTTTCCCAGCGCCATACTACAGAATTTCGGACACACAAACGCTTGTGTGACCGCAGCTTAAGTCACAGTTGTTGGTGAGTCTTGTTATCTATTCTAGTGACATAATTACAACACATTTCCTTTGTCTTTCTTTACCGTGGTTTTGATCCTTGCCTTGTTTAGTTGTTTAATCCTGTTTGCTGCCTGCCTATTGACTACAATTCTGGATTGCCCTTATATATATATATATATATATATATATATATATATATATATGCCCCTGTGTTATCCATTGCTGGCCTGACCTCACTAATAAACCTGCTTGTGGATCTGCACCTCTGCTGTCAGTGTCACATCCCCCGTCACACTTTCAAACAATATTAACTAGCCTTTATTGGTTAATTAAGAAGTCACAAAATATTTCTTGCTGAGGTTATAAATAATTTACATAAATTTAACGGGCGCTAGTTTGTACTAGCGGAAGTTTATTAATAGAGGATGCAGAGCAGCCACCAAAGATGGATCTGAGATGGATAGCATACTTTGTAACTAAGCAATATTTCTCAGATGAAAGAAGGCAGTTTTTGTGACATGGGATATATGATTTTCATAAGTTAAATTGCTGTCTAATATGACACCCAGATGTTTATAGTAGAGCTAATGCTAACTTTGTATCCCGCTAATTTTAGGTCGAGTTGTGAGATCTGCTGTGTACAGGATTTAGTTAAAATATATAGAGTATCATCTGCATAGCAGTGAAAGCTGATCCCATGTCTTCAAATAATGTCTGTTAGGGGTAGCATGTATATTGTAAACATGAAAGGGCCTAAAACTAATCCTTGAAGCACCCCATACTTTACTGGCCTGACTTGTGAAAGCTATTTATTAATATTCACATACACATAATTTATTTTAATTTAGTTTTTATATTAATTAATATTTGACTATGACAGGGTGGACGTGTTAAGCTTGACAACATTCAGTTTCAAACACAATATGATGAAACAGGAAACATAAGTGTGGATAGTTATTGTGGGACTGAATCAATCTTGTGGGACATCAAAGGCACTTTATTTTGATATTGACCCTAAAACACTGGGGGAAACTAGTTTATCACAAAGCCTGCAATAATATTGGTATCAAATTAAACCAATTGGTTTAAAATAAATGCTAAGTCATCTGTGTTGTTTGAGAAGCATGTATTGAAAACTCAAAGCTTTGCACACCAGACAAGCACATACTATTCACAAATACTAAGTATTTGCATAAAAAAATGTAGATGGCGCTCTGTGGCATGGCAGGAATTTGAACAATGTCCTGACTGCCAAAAGAAAATGCGGGAAATGTGCAGCAATTTAAAAATACCTACAAACTTCACATAATTTCATGACGTTTGCTTGATTTTGCGATAAATTCAGCTATCGCGGAATTGCTAAATCATGGATGGTCTGGTTAATTAATAAATGCTGTCGAATTTTGATACATACAAACTAAAAAATAAATAATCAAAGGGAACACTTAAGTACTAAACTAATGTGTTCCTTTTATTTTTTTGAGCAGTATATATAAACAGATATTAACAAATCTGACTGTTGAGTGTTTTCTGACTACAATCTGAACTACTTTTATTATACCTTTCAGTGTTTTTGCTTTGAAAAGCACATACTTGAGAAATTCTAAGAAAGGTAAACAAGTTTGTACTTGAAGGTGCGCTAATGTTGAAACAGTTGTCACTCTTGACTGAACTTCCTTTAAGCTGATCTGTTTGCACTTTATTTAGGACACACAAACAGAAGCAAAAAAAGGCTGACAACCAAAAAAAAAAAGAGAGAGAATAAATGTAGAACATGTCAATTAAGCTAATCTATGACCTCATTAGCTAGTCTAGAATTGACATCGACCGCATTCATGTCAGCGACCAAATCTGACCTCTCCAGTCAATTAGCAGCATAATCTATAGTATACGCTGTACAAAAACAGCCTGCCTATTAACCTGCGGTCTATAAAAGCACACGACTTAGCAATTAGACCACATTCTCGGCACAATTCAGCAGCCTCCGTCCCCAAATTACTATAATTCCTAACAACAACGTGGCAATTTCTAAGGCACGGAGCGCATGCCTCTCAAACTGTTCATTAAGGCCTTTGGAAAGATACGAGGAGTGCGGCTTCCTGGAGAATGACCGCATCAGCTGTCATAATCGTAATTATAGCATCTCTGCTATTTCTACTGTAATCATATAATTACACCATATCTGGTATTTCAATCCTGTAATTACACTATTTGGTCATCCTCACAGAAATGTACCCATTCTTGGGCCTCTGTGTTTCTGAAAATGATCAGTGGATGTCCACAGATGTGGCGTTCATCTAGGAGTCCACTACTGATGATTAACAATAACATATATAAATCAAAAGGAATATACAACAGGAATATACAGTGTTGTGTGGGAGTTTGTGAAGTCCTTGCAAAACTTGAATACTTTTAACAAAATATTAGAGATGATACACAATGCTTGCTATTTTTTTGTCCTCTGTTAAAAGATGGATCTCAAAATCATACAGTCACTGCTGGAAAGGGTTCAGTTGTGCAAAACATGCTGGGAAACTGAAGAATCTGCATGCAGGACACATGGGGTTTATCTTAAACAGCTTATTAACTGTTCAGAATAATCATGAGACTCATGAACAATCATCAAAAAGCAAATAAAAAATAAATAATAACACTAAGAAAAAAAAAAAAACAGGTAAAAATCTAAATGGGATATAGCTGCAGATACATCAATTTAGCTATAAGAGTTTACACTTCTATTGCTTGATATTAATTGCAGGTTTGGCATGCTGTCCCATGAGAGGACCCTTAATATTTTTTTACATTACTGTGAGGGTTGGGGTTATGGTAGACATAAATAACATAGAATTTAATTCAATAAATAATATAGGTGATTCTCATTATGATCACTGTTTTTACTTTAGGGTTGGGGTTAGAGTGGAGGTTGGGGCAGACATTAGTAAAAATTCAATTAATGGGTAATTTAAGTAAAATTTCTCATTACATTTCTCATAAAATATCCCTTCAAGCCAGTGATGTGAAATAACTAATTACAAATACTCAAATTACTGCAATTAAGTAGTTTTTTTAGGAATTGTAAATTACTAAGTAGTTTTAAAAAAGTGTACTTTAACTTTCCCTAAAGAACATTTTTAGTGCTGTATTGGTTTTTTTACTCTACTACTGTCCTTAAACCTGCAGTCACTATATATTTTTTCTTGTCTATGGGTATTAGAAAGTTCAGTCCTGTGATTCCTGTCCAATCAAATCACACATAAAAGAGATAAATCACATCATAATGAACTACCTCAAGACATGGATGATTTATAATTGCAGCAAACTGTTTGCAAGCATTAAAAGTTAGAAAATGTCTAAAATCTTTACATGCATTGACCCAGAGACTTTAGATGTGGGTCACTGATGAGAAGATGACAGATGTTTACTGTATGAAGACCAAAATGGCCTTAAAAACCCAGCAGGCACAAGACGTCAACATGACGTCAGATTGACGTTGTACCCTAATGTCATGGGCACGTTGCATTTGAAAAATGAAAAATGAAAATCGGTTCGATGTGAGAACTCAACATCAGGCCAACATCAATGCCCAACGTTCATACAAAAACCAACCAAATATCAACGTCTAATGATGTTACAGCTTGACGTTGTGTGAACATTACCAGAGATGGGAAGTAACGGAGTACAAATATTAAGTTACTGTACTTTAGTAGAATAAGTAGACTTTATTCCACTACGTATTTTTTGACAATTTTTTACTTTTACTTCTTATATTTTTACACAAATGTAATTTCTACTTCTTATATATTTTGAACCACAGTCGTGCTTTCATGTGTTTGGTTACGCGATCTATATTATTTCTTGTCATTGCGCAATAATTTAAGTGCCTTTTTGATGCAGTCTATTTTTCCTCATTGCCTGCATGCTGCACTGCGCAGCCTTTTCAAGGCTATTGCTCGATCGGATCACAGGTAAACAAGAGAGATCCATTCCAGTTCAAAAACAGGCCATTTAAATGATTAAGCCTTTTGTCCACGTCTGATCATACTGCACTAATACCGCAAAATATAGTGCTTTTTTTTAAAGATTTGTATATTTGGTAATAAAACAATCAAACACTTCATAAAAAAAATGTATTCATTGTGGTTTATTTCCTTTAATTCTGATAAGTTCATATTTCCTAATACAGAATTTATGCTGTTTTTCAGTTTTTATTGATTTGTTTTTTAAGTATATGATTTAACTTATAGGTCTATACTGTTGCCTTCAAATAATAATTTTTAAGAAATAATTTACAACAAAAGTAACTATACTGGGCAATTAATGATTAAATAAATATAATGCAAAAGATCCTGAATTTATCACGTGAAACAATGATCATACACATGTTTTGTAGGTTTTAGTCACACCTAAAAAAAACCCAGAAAATAAGCCAGGTATGTATAAGAGCTGCTCTTTGAAAAAATAAACAGCTTTAGCTTGATGCAAAAAAAAAAACAAAAAAAAAAAAACACTGCAGTCAAATTTGATAATAATTTATTTTAGCAAAATAAAAAATATTCTATATGTTTTGGACAGAATTCAATGTAAAATTTAATACATTATTTCAGGGTTTCCGCAGGGTCTTAAAAAGTCTAAAATTTTTAAATTGAAATTTAAGGCCATTAAAAGTCTTAAATTTGCTCTTCTATGTCTTAAAAGTTTTTGCACAGGTCTTATTTTTCCGATGTCAATGTAACACTACATCTAAGGCTCATTTAAACTCTTTTTTGTTGTTTTTGCTAGGTTTTCATGGTGTTGTAGTTCATTATTTCACTAGTCCAATTGTAATTTGTGGTATTACAACTACAAATGAGGTTAACTTGCAATAGTCAATCAGCTTTCTGTTATTGCCTCATGGCTTGCCCGAATGTGACATCATCGCTGTGTTTGCACCTTGGGGAGGTTTGCTGTAGGTGTGCACAACATGATTTCGGCTGGTGGAGATTGGCGTTATTTTAATGACAAAAGTCGTTAGTGCAGTATTACAAGATGGGAGCGCATTCATGTAATCCGAGAGAGTGAATTTCTTTGCTCGTGCACCGATTTCCCCTGTTTGTCGACAAGACAGAGTGCGAGATCTCAAATATAATACGCTGCTCGCGTGCAAATTTTTTTGTGTTTTGCAGAAGATACAAGATGTACAGCACCTGAATCTACGGATACTGGAAGCCTGTGCTGGCATTTTTCCTGCTGTGTTGCTATCAGTATGGGAAGAATGGGAGAAGAGGCTTGCACTGACAACCCAACACAATGGGCAGCACATTGAACACATTTTATAAGTAGCCAGAAACTTGTAAATAACTCATGAAAGAATTAAGTTAAAACCAAGCACATTGTTGTTTTTCTTGTGAAATTCCCAATGAATTTGATGTGTCAAAGGACCCTCTTCCTATTGAAAAAAAACTAAAGTTGGATCCAAGATGGCCGACATCAAAATGCCCACAATGGTCACTACTCATGTTGAAAAGTTTGCCCTTTCACATATACTACTGTGCTACAAACAGGACGCAAATATAACCAACCATTACCATTTTATAAAGGTGTATCCATATAAATGGCCCACCCTGTACATATGTATGTATGTGTGTGTGTATATATATTTATTTATTCATTATTTTAGTCCTTTATTTCAGTTCTATATTTTAGGTTTTGACTGTTTGACTATTTGATTGTGTAAAGGAAAGGGAGGCAGTCTTATTGATATCACTTTATTTTGATGGTCCATTTGATTATTAATAGACTGTCTGCTTAATATTTTTTGATACTGCTCCTTTAACAGATATTTAAATGACTATTAGAAACTTTGCAAGTACATGTCAACTTACACTAACTCTAACTTGTCCATCTGCTTATAATCTAATGACAATTAGTTGGCATGTAGATGTAATGTAACTTCAATTCAACAAACGGATAAAGTGTGACTCTTACTTACTGTTAAATCATGGTTGAAGAAGGACTCATTGTGGCTTTATCCATACATCATGAGATATGATGCAACTTCAAGTGCTTAACATATTGTTTTGTCCTTCTAATAGTTTTTTTTTTATTGTCATTTTTACATTAAGATTATAATATCACATCCAATAGACCTTGCTGTGCTTTTTTAAAAGCCATTCCTGAGAGCCGCATCTCACGTTTTTTAGAAGCAAAGATGTGTTCGGTGTGAATGAACCCTAAGTTACCTAACTATGATGACTTTCGCTGCTAAGAAACACGAAAATGTGTCTATTTTATGGTGTGATAAAATGTGTAGAGTCAATAAAACAAATATTGTGCAAATGTCCCACCTGGACTTAACTTTTGGTTTCTACTGTATATCTTTTTTCTTCAAAACATTTCCTGTAGTTTCTCATTACACCACACACAGAGAATGAGCTCTGAAAACATGATTCTTTTTGAAAGCCCCATTTCAAAACAAACAAGGGCTCATTTGTTTTTTTAAACTGCGCTGTTATGAAATCCCGATTCTCTCTCAGTTGCCTCAGCTAGTTTTTCATGTTTTCTTAAATTTATCTCTTCAATAAAGTGGCTCGTAACTCAGTTTGAGATAAAATTCCCTTCTCTTAATGGCCTTTGATCATTATTAGCTCAGGCAGCTGCCATGTTTTATCAAAACAAAGAACTCAGGCGATAGTTTGAGTCAGTAAACATTACTAAAATGTCGGCACGATTTGGATGTACCTTATTGCACTCAATTTTGTCTCAGAAAAAGATTATCTTAACTATTACTTCAGACCCTCCACAACTTCTCTTCATAAAGTCCTGATCATTATCACAGGAGATGATCATAATGTACTTAGGGTGTCATTTCTCTCAGCAGGTGTAAGCAGCTCCAGGACTCCACCTGGGCGTAATTTAACATCCCACATATTTATAATGGGCCCCTCATATGCATTTACCTAGAGCTGAATTTATGACTCTCTGTCCAACCCTTCTGCTTAATGAGGTACAGAAGAGATGGTTCCTATTAGAAACTGCTGAAATAAACATAGTGAATTAAAAAAATTAATGACCCATGTGGAAGTCATTATTTGTGTACGTACAAAAATACCATTACACACAGGATACACAGCAAAATTGGAACATACTGTATTTAGTGGACTTATTTTATTTTGCACAGTATTTTTATTTATAAATGACTGAAAAGAGAATGAAGCCTGAACATTTTAGAATAACTAAATTATAAGTTACTTACTAAAGACTTGTTAAGTATCTGTTAATAGTGTATATATGTTATTGAGACGTTATTCTAGTTGCAACTATTCTTTATTTGTTAACTTAGTAAATTAGGTAAATAGTTGCAACTTTAAAATAACGTCCCAATAACATACATAAGCTAATAACTAACACTTACCTAGTATATTAACTCATACTTTACAGATCAGTTGCTCATAGTGTCAAGTACTGGCATGAGCTGCTGGAGCATCAGAGCAGAGCTTATTAATATTCATGACTCATCCAAAAAATGTCCAAAACCAACCAAATCATTTTAAGGTGCTTTTCCGCTTGCACTAGAGTTCGTGTTCCCTCTTGGTGCAGTTAGTTTGGGCAGGTGTGAATATAGCAATCATACTCGAATGATCACCAAAAGCGGGAAAAAAGCTTGAAGAAGTGGTCTCGGGATGCTTTCAAACAAACCCTGGAGCGGTTCATTTGTGGTGAGAATATGATCCAAACCAAAACAGACCCAACCGTAAAAAGTGCCGTGCCTTTTTGGACTAATCCATCTGCCGTAGGCCGATGCGCTGTGCATTGTGTACTGTGGAGGAAAAAATTTGTTAACAGCGCTTTACCAACAGAGAGAGAGAGAGGGAAATACATTACCTGATGGATCGTTGGTAATATTTCCGGAAGATGACTATGTTGCAGTTTAGCTAAATTAATTCACACCTCCTGAAGTGACCTGCAATGCCCTATTGCCATTTGGAATGCCTTAAAACATTGTTTTACAGCAGCAGCCACGCTTCATTTTCTAAATTTATAGTTAGTTTGTCAAAAGTGATGTAAACAAACTATATAGTATACTATGAGCAGGGATACAATCAGCCAGCGCAGTCTTAGCTCCATAGTAAAAAGGCACATTTTGTGTCTGCCTGTTTGTTTACTTTCAATTGGCATTTTCCCACATGTGAATTCTGACCAATCGAAAAGCAGTTTAGAACCCTTGTTTAATAACATCTGGCCAATGAGTGATGTGGATTTTGTCAGATGACTGCATTTTGGTTCTTTTCAACTGGTTCGAACCAAAGCAATCCGTGTGGTGTGAAAAGGACCCAAAGACGGCAGACAATGCAACAATGTATCATCTGTTGCCCTTGGTCCAGACCAAATGAACCGAACTACAGATGTAAAAACACACTTAGCTAATCTTAGCTTAGCTTCTGAAGCTCTTTCAGACGGACACGGGTACGGTTTGTGGGTGCGCATCCAAGTCTGTCTGAAAGAGGTGGTCTGGGATATGGCTCACGCGAACTCTGGTCCGGTTTACTTCTGGTATGAATGAACCTCCAACAGTACAACAAACTATCGTGTTCACAACGATTATTTGTGTATGTGTGTGTATCACGTATTGTAGCTGGGTGACAAGCGGGACTGAGCCAGGGTAAACCGTGATAATGTCTGTTTGTCTCCTCCAAAAACAGCTTCTGACATTATGTTCTGAACGTTTATAATATTTTTGTGGCAGATAGACACGAGTCGCTTTCTATATTTTCAAAACTAAAAGATTGAGTAAACGCTGAACAACCACGATGTGCGGACGTCTTTCCATTTTGGCACTTTGCTTTCATGGCCAGCACCTAGCAACATCCGTCTACAAAACAGCAGCTTGATTACACAAGCTTACCGGGGCTCAGAAGGAAAAAAGAGAAATGTGTGAATACAAACCAGCCGAGAAGATGGCAAGAGTGGACAATCGAACTTGGATACGGTCCAGGCAGTTGAACCAAGTGTGAAAGCACCTTTAGAGGTAAGCCTAGTGTTGGAAATACAGCTGTATACTGTGACCCTAGCAATTTAACTAAAGCCCAAAAAGCTCCAAAAACACAAATATCCAACATTAGGTCGTCAAGATACACATTAACTACTGTAGTGGAACATACTGCTATGAGTCTGCCCATAGTAATTGCATGGCATGGAGGACATAAGTGAACAGTCATAAGTGAAGTCATTTTTATGGACTTATTTGGTGTACAAGTGTTTTTGGAGCTCTGCACGATTACAATTAAATGAAACCCATATGGAATGACAAAACTTTTTGGTTTCTTTTCTAGACCTTCAACATCTTGGAACTGTTGAATGTGAACATAGGTCCCAGTCATTTGTATCAATATGAGGGTGAGTAATTTATAACAGAATTTTAACCTTTTGTAAACCTAAACTTAACTAAACTGTAAACTTGTCTTTCTTTCTAATATGATTGGTTGATTAGAATGTTGTTGAATTGGTTGAAAGATGTTGATCCAGGAACATGTTGCACTTGGTAAATCAAGTTCTGAATAACAAATGTTTTATTCAGTGTTATTCCAAGCAAAAATACTGATTTCATAACACTTCTAAAGTTAAAACAATGCTATTGTGCTGTTAAAAATGAATATAAACATGCCTTAGAACATGTCACCCTTTTGTTTTTTGGTTTATTTATAAAGACATCATCAGCATTTTGTAAGGGCAAACACAAATCATCTTACACATACACATATCTATAAATAGCAAATCAGGAGAAACTGAAAATATTTTCTGCCTCTTCTTTATCTTTACTTTTCTCTCTAAGTAGAAATCAAGCAGATTGAATTTTTCACCTGTCACACATAGGGTTGGGTATCGTTTGGGGTTATTTTGATACCGGTGCTAAATCGATCATTTTAAAATGCTACCGGTGACAAAACGATGCCTGAACGGATACTTTTAAGCCACAAAGTTACGGTGGATCTTTTTAAAAATAATTTTAATGGAATAATATAATTAAAGTTTAAAGGGTCACAAAAATCAAAACACATTTTTTTGAGCTGTTGCCAGTCTTATATGGGTCCCAAACTGCTAAAAACACTATTAGGACACAAATATTTCACTAAAAAGTGATAATTGGTTGTATTTGCGTTATTTCGAGCAAATTTGTACTTCCGGTTTGAAACTAATTTTTGAAGCTGCGTCACGGCCATGAGATCTGTATTCCAGATTGTAGACTGGACGTCTGTACCTGGGAGTACCTTATTACGTCTCCGAGTGTGTTGCATTGATTCATGAGTATGGCTTGGTTCAAACCAATCAGCACATTTTATTATGTATGCGCTGCAACTTCATTAATATGCATGCTAGCTTTGAAAACTGTACCTGAAACAGTGTTCAGACGGCAGAGGCGCCATGTTGTGTTGCCAAAAGAAGTGGGAAAAGAATTAGAATTGTTTGGAGATACGGGTCATCAGTGTTGCTTTTATAATATGCTGCAGTCAAGGTTTGGTTTTCATTTTTACTCTATGAGAACGCTGCTGGATTCACGTGTGGATTACAGTGCATGCGACGCTCGGCAGAAATATGTTTCTACGGAACATTTTTAACTCGAGAGCTTTTCTCATCTGGAAATGGAGAAATCCGGATTTGTTGCTCGTTTATTGTAAGCAAACTAGTGCCAACCGTCGTGTTTAATTTTCGCTGCATTTTGTGACAGGATTGTCTACACACACACGGCTTTCTGACCTACTGATGCATTTGAGTTACAGAGAAATGCAGAGTTTTTTTTGGAGTTTGATACGACGTGTGATATCAAACATTCTACCGTCATTTAACAACAGTCCCTGTTTTTCTCCCCTGCATCTGTTTGTTTTTCCTCGGTGAAAATCAGCGCATGCCCAAATGGGAACACCCATTTTTATTCAAATCATTCCCCTTTTCCTTCCCCCAACACTCTCACCCAAACAGAGCATGACACAACCACTTTCCTCACTTTTTCCAAACTAGAGGTGTGAAAACACCCTGCTGAAACAGGGGGTTTCATGGCCCCTTAAAGTAAACATCAATTGATATTTTATATATTTGAATTACATTAAAATATTTCCTTTGATCATTTGTTGGTTAGCATAAATTTAAGAATTGACTTACATGACTTACTTGAATGACTTACATCTGTTCTTTGGTACTTGCTGACTGTTTGTAAATTCAATACTGCATTTCCTAACATAAAACTATGTACACTAGATTTTTGATTAATAGTGGTCTCTGCTTAGCCGAGGACTTCCTTTATTAAAAGAGTTAAAATCACTATTACCCGTGTTAATTTGGGCATCAACCTGTGACGAATACGGGGAGCTAGGCTAATGCGTGAAGTCGCATGAAATCTGGTCGGGTCCCACAACAATGCACAGGTACAGCCGAGGGAATGCAGACCTATAACCAGACGTATGTTGTAATAGCCGAGAGGAAAAGAGAGGGATGGAAAATTCGTGCCAGGAGCCAAGAGGAAGTCATGCTAGCAGGTGAAATCTCTCTCACAGAGAGAGAGAGAATTGGAGTTCACTTTCATTTCCTTAATCGCAGAGAAATGAGGCTTCTGCTGTAAGTGTCAGGGAAAGTCTGTCCAGAAATCACACACACGCAGTGAAATTGTGCAAAGTTTCTGCGTTTTTAAGTAGTTGGCGCCTAGAGTGTTGTAAATACCTGCACTCACCTTCCTCGCGACAGAGTGCATATGAGGTAAATGACATAAGTACATAATAACCGGTTATGATTATTACTGAACCGATACTGAATTGTCCGCATCTGCATTGCAGTGCACCGAAGAAACAATTCATTTTGACATCCCTACTTCTGGGCGAAGCAGTGGCACAGTAGGTAGTGTTGTTGCCTCACAGCAAGAAGGTCGCTGTTTCAAGCCTTGGCTCAGTTGGCTTTTCTGTGTGGAGTTTGCATGTTCTCCCTGCGTTCATGTGGGTTTCCTCCGGGTGCTCTGGTTTCCCCAACAGTCCAAAGACATGTGTTACAGGTGAACTGGGTAGGCTTAATTGTCCGTAGTGTATGAGTGTGTTTGTGAATGTGTGTGTAGATGTTTCCCAGAGATGGGTTGCGCCTGGAAGGGCATCCGCTGCGTAAAAACCTGCTGGATAAGTTGGCGGTTCATAATAAAGGGACTCAGCCGACAAGAAAATGAATGAATGAATCCCTACTTCTTATGTCCTTGTCGCAACACCAGTGGCACTGAAATTAGGCACCGAAATTCATATGCTGATTTGATCTGGTACATACCAGTTAAAAAGGTACTAGTGCTGTAGTGGCACCGGGTTTCGGTACCCAACCCTAGTCACACAATACATTTATTGCCAAAATGGTTAATAATAATATGGGGCACACTTTTTTATGGTCTGTTTGTTGAATTTAAGTTACATTGCATCTACATGCCAACTAATTCTTATTACATTATAAGCAGATTGTGAGGTTAGGGTTAGAGTTGGGGTTAGAGTACGTGGACATGTACTTGCTAAGTTTCTTATAGTCAGTTAAATGTCTATTGAAGGAGCAGTATCAGCAGATATTAAGCAAGTCTACTAATACTCAAATCGACCATCACGATAAAGTGTTACTATAATATGTAAGCAAGTACATAAATACATTCCACAAAACATCAGCACTCTTAATATTTTAGGTAAAAACATTATTTTTTTCTGAATAAAATAATTTTATAAAAGTGATTTTAACAGGAATTCCAGCAAAATTACTTTCTTGTGACACTGCTGGCATGATATAAGATGACTGATCATGATGGCAGATTTAGCGATGTAATCAAATACGATGAATAAGTGAGATAATGAAGTTTAATTAGACATGGTTTTCTCGTCTAGGACAAGACATCTTTAAAAAGAAACTCACTAGGGCCTCTTCTTGGAATTATGTTTCTGTCACAAACACTGCTCCCTACAAGAGGACACATTGTTCACTCCAAAAACCAGCTGAATGACAATAGATAATAATCAGACTCACGAGGTCTGAAGAAGCAGAGAGGAGGAGAAACATGTTTTGGCTACACATATTTTGTTGTGCTAGCATTGCCGTCACAACTTAATCAGCCAAGTGGTATAGAGATGACTGTGAATAACAGAAAGCTCTATTTCATTCACACACACATGCATAGCTCTCAGAAGGGCACTTACAATAAAGCAGTGCAACATGGGATAAACTTATTCATATGAAAAGACAAACTAGCTAAAAAAAAAAAAAAAAAAAAAAACTTTCCCGAAAGAGTTGAAGCCCACGTGAAATAGAAGTTGCTGAGATTTTCATCTCAGTACGTTGATGCACTTCCAAATAAAAGGAAATACTGCACATTTGTTGGGCTTTCTTGATTTTTTTTTTTTGTACACAACGTGAGACAGACTAAGCAAGTACTTTTACATAAGACAGAAGAATATTGTGCAAGATATTGTGCAAACGAAGTATTTAAGTAAGAACAAAGTTCAAAAAAGTAGTGCAAAATAATTTGTTGTAGGTAAACATCGTTTTCCTTATTGAATCCTTGTAAGATGGCGTTTAAAGCTCAATCCCAATTCTATTCTTTTACTTCTTTCCCTTGCCCTTGGCCCTTGAAACAGAGTGTGAAGGGCAAATATTCTAAATTTACCCTTAAGAATTTGGACACCACCACAACACCTCCACACGTCATCATATTTCATCGCGATCTCTTACTTCATATGACATCGATGATTGCGACTGCTGTAGTTATTTCAGTTGCATTATTTTTTGGTATTAATCTTCAGGAAATCACTGAAGGCATATATTATGTTCTGATGTGGTAATATTATTACACCATGATAATATTCATCTACTGTATTTAAACACACAAAAACAACACACATCATTATAGCAGACACTGTAAAAAGTTAATCCCCATCAGCAAAAAAATTCTGACAGGGTATTCCTGTGTCATTGAGTGACAGATGTGAAACTGTTGTGGGAATACTATACTGGAGTTCTTATTATGAATTATAGATAGTAAAATTTTGTGTTTTTTTTAAACCATGACCATAAAACATGAACAGCGTTATAAATAACATATGCTTGTTTGTTGTAAAAATTCATAATAAAAGACTAATTCGTGCATCTTCTGACTCTCGTGTGCAGTCATTCTGCTATTGTAGAAATTTTCGTACATCTTTGTTTCTAGTGTGGTCCTGAAAAATCTTTGTTTCAAGGGCTATACAGCCCTTCCCCATAGCCCTTCACCTTTAAGCTAAAGAGAATTGGGACACCCCTACCCCTTCACGTGAACGTGCAAAACGAGGGGTAGAGATAATGGGCAGGGCTAAGGGGTAGAATTGGGATTGGGCTTAAGTGAAGTGTCTGGAGCATATAGCAACACAATCTCAAAGCAATTCGTAACCTTTTGATTTAGTAACGAATTCGTATGAATTCCTACGATCTAATTTGTACAATTTAGAAAGATTTGCTCATCACCCAATGACGGTTGTTTTTAGGGGTGGGGTTAGGTACCACACCTCCTTTTTCAAATTGTACAATTTCGCACGACTGAGAAAGAATTCTTTCTTCGTAAGAATTAGCCAATAAACTGGCAAAACGTAAAATACTTACGTTTTCTCGTGAGATCAGGCTGCATATAGAGAGAAGTGTGTTTCTACGGGTGGTTTTTAAAGCCCACTCACCTCTGTAAAACACGTAGAAATGCATGTTTTGTATAGAGATATGGAGTGATTGTAAAAAAAAAAAAAGATACACAAACTTCTTGGCACATATTAAGCTATATGTGCATATTGACATGATAGCATTACAGAGTTGCAACATTTATCAGCTGTTCATGAATGACGTAGATCTCTCGTGCTGTATTGGATTGAAACCTGATGACCGTGAAGGCCTTTCGACTTTAGTAAACTTGCTGTCATGTTCAAGCATCCTATTTAAATTACATTTGAGCTTTGTGAAACCACGTAGACTGTAAAGATGCTTGGTATTAAAGGAATAGTTCACCAAATAATGAACATGCACTCACTATTTACTCACACTTAAGTTTTGACTCCTTTAATGACTCCTGATAAAGTATGGAATAAGTTAAAGGAAAGGGAAATTTGAAAATCTACTCTCAGGTCTGTTACCAAGCAAACACAATGGCATGAGCTGCTTATGAGTTAACACAATAGATAAACAAGGGCATCTGAAAAACAAAACAACAAAGTAAGACATAAGTCACTGTCCAGTAACACTCTGTAGTGCTTTGTCGGTCTCTGTAATGCTGGTTGCAGTTCCTGTGCTTACTGTACTATCATGTTGTGTGGCAGTCTGTAATTACTGATAAGTGTTACATCGTGAACAGGTAACACATCTTCCCGGTCCTCGAAGAGCATTTTTAACATTGAACATCTAATTTCTTCATTTTCTGTATTCAATAAATATAATAAATGTCAACGTATTCGTTGACCTTCAAGATGAATTGAAGTACCCTGGTGAGCCTGTGTTATTCAGTGGTTATTATCTCGAAATAACATACCATAGAATATCAACACTTACCAGAAGGCTGTTCAAAAGCAAGTATTCTAGACAGCCGTGTAATAAGAAATTACCATGATTACAAAACAGATAGGGTAGGATTTTAAGGCAGAGACAAACTAAGATGATGGTCAGCCTTTGGGCAGTGTCAGGCCATTGGTGAGTGTCTGTTAGGCTAGTTCATTTGGTGTGTTTCACACTTAGGCCCAATCCCAATTCTACCCCTTAGCCCTACCCCCTTGCATCGTTTTGTGCTTTCACGTGAAGGGGGTGGGGGGGTGGGGGTGGGGGGGGGGGGGGGGGGGGTTCCAATTCTTTTTAACTTGAAGGCGTAGGGCAAAGGGGAAGGGCATCTGTACTTTTAAGGGGAACACATTTGACAGTCATCAGCATAACAGTGAATAGAGATGCCACGTCTCCTGACTTAATAATATGCCACGTCTCCTGAATTAATAATACTAATGCTGCATTCACACCAGACATGGAAGAAGCATCAAACATGAGTGATTTAAATGTTAAGTCAATGCAAAGACATGAATAGACATCCTGCGGCACGATACGACATTTGGGTCGAGTCAACCAATCAGGAGCTTTCTCTTGTAGGGGTGTGCTTATGACGTAGCGCCTGTTGCTGGTGTCCCAGGGGAAAAATCCTCCAGTCGACACCGGACAACAGTTCATCAAACTGGGCTCGGCTCAGTTGGAAGCATCGCTAAAAGCCTCCATCATCTAGGTTAAGTTTCTGGAGGAGATTATGAACTCATAGAGCTGGGTGCAACTCTGAAAGGATCTAGCGGACTCAGACACTGCTCGAAATGAATCAACCCTGTTTTTCAACCTTTATAAAGCACATAAACTCAGTTATTGTCTCAAAAAAGCCCATGTCCTTGTTAGCCATTTAGCAACAAAGCGACAGTCACTAGGCAGACAGACTCCCTGCCCATGATGCGAATCCGAGTCTGTTCTGAATGGAATTTGACATGCGAATGAAGCAGATTTAATGCACGAATGAAGAAAGTAAACTCAAATGTTCATGCATATATTTATGCGCGAATAGCTGGATTTATCTGTGCGTTCCGCATCTTGTGTGAACATAAAACAATAAAAACTCCTGCATAGTAGTCCCACAACATACTCTTACATCTGTCAATCGATGACCCTTGAATACCCTGTGAGAATAGCCTAGTGGTAAGGAATGACCTTTTTTTTTACAGTGTCTGCTATAAAGTCAATGTTTTTTTCGTGTGTTTAGATGAATATGGCCATAATGTAAATTCACAGTACAGTTACGAGCTTATTGCCACATTATATCATTATGATAACAATATATGCCTTCAGTGATTTCCTGAATATAATTACTAAAAAATAATCCAAGTGGAATAACTGCAGCAGTCGCAATCGTCAATTTCATATGAAGCAAGAGATTGCGATGACATGATGACGTGTGCAGGTGCTGTAGTGATGTTCCATTTTTTAGGGGTAAATTTCGAAGTCCTTCTTCTTCACACACTGTTTCAAGCGGCCAAGGGTAAGAGGTATGGGTACAAAAAACTAATTGGGATTGGGCCTTAGCTTCTAGTTAGCCAATTTCAGCATTTGGAGTTGTTATCGGCTGTTGGTAAAAGATGGCAAAAGCTCTCAGATTTGCTATTCCACTATAATTCAGAGCATGAGAACAAAAGTGACAAAACTAAGCAAACGACACGGGTAAAGACGAAACCCAAAGAATCCGGCTGTCATTTTGGTGCAATTGATATGTTTCTATTTATATATAATATTGTCAGATTATCAGACATTTTTGCATGAACAAATCTCTGTGAACCTCTGCGATGAGCAAAAATACTGTGAAAAAGCTGCTTCGGTTATAGTTTGTATGTGTGCAGCACCAGTTCCAGTTTACCTTTGTGGAATGAGAATACAGATACTGCAACCTGCAAGTATGGAAAAATACATCTGCACATGCAGACACAGAACATACTGTACATTCTCATTTCGGTTGACTGTTGTCCATTTTGTAACAAGTCAGGTTTGATTCAATCTTCTGTGTTGTTATCTTAAGCTGTTTCCCCTTTCAATTAGCGCTGGCACGCATGCATTAGTCACCTGTTTCCATTTTGAGTTTATTTGTCTCTCCATGTATACCTGCCCCTTCTTGTTACTCTGTCGAATTATTGTGTTGATTAAAGCCTATGGACCAACTCACGCTCTCTAGTGCAGGGGTGTCAAACTCAATTCCTGGAGGGCCGAAGCCCTGCACAGTTTAGTTCCAACCCTGCTCCAACACACTTACCTGTAGGTTTCAAACAAGCCTGAAGGACTCAATTAGTTTGATAAGGTGTGTTTAATTAGGGTTGGACCTAAACTGTGCAGGGCTGTGGCCCTTTTGAACTGAGTTTGACACCTGTGCTCTAGTGAGTCTTCTCCTACAGGTGGTCGAGGCTCGGCAGCTGACTTATTTTATCCTTTTTGCAAATAAAACTTCTGATTTTGAACTAAACTCTCTCTGTTTTCTGTCCGAGACTGACACATTTGGTGTGTTCACATCATTCTTCTTAATCCAGATGTGACCATACGCAGCAGATATGAGGTGACAACAGGCTTTAAAATTAGGATCTCTTCTATCAGTTAAACCACTACTACTCATCTGAGATTGACTATGACATTAACAAAAAATTTGCACCCACAGAATCACTGTTTGCTGGATATTCATTCAGATTATTCACTGTAAACCCTACATTTGTTTGTGTGAAAATCCCAGCATTTAAAGTAACTTATATCAAGTTTCTTCCTCATTTTGATGTTTGGTTTGAACTGTAGCAGATCTTCTTCATCACGTCTAAATACCTAAATGCACTAAGTTGCTGTTATGTGATTGGCTGTTTAGATATTTGTCTTAATGAGCAATTGTATATTTTAAAGAGACTGTATATCTGTGTGAAACAGGTAATGAACAGAATAGAGCACACTGTAAATAAAATAAATAAATAAAATAAAATAAAAAATCATAAAAAAAAGGTCAAATTACTGGCAACTAGCTGCCAAACTACATTTTCAATCATCCAAAATTATGGTAAAATGTAAAATTATGGTAAAATGTCTTTGTTGAGATAAAGTGCAAAACATAATAAATCTACAGATATTTTCATTAAAATATTTACAGAAGAACACAGTTATTTTAAAGACTTTTCTTGGATTATTACCATCAAATCCGTTCACAATAAGTTACACAATAAGAGTTTTACAAAGAAACACTTTTTTTACAGACTTTTCCAAGAGTATTATGATCGAACACCATCAATAAAGTGACGGCACTAAAAGTTCAGGAGAATATTTTTAAAAAGAATTTTCCCTAAATCATTACGATTAAACACCTTTAATAAAATGCCAAGACATGCTCATGGTCGTAGTTTAGCAGTTTTATTTTGGATCAAAAAAGTCTGAAAAAAAACAACAGAATTTTCATTTTATTGAATATTAATTATGTAAAACATGTAGAGGTTTAGGTTATATGGAATGATTCAGTTACAAATCTTAATTGAAATGGAACTGTAACATGAAGGAGGCACTGACAAAGGAGTGCAGGTCCAAATGCAGGTTTATTACACAGAGATGGTCAGGCAAGCAACAGTCAACACAGGGGCAAACAGATGTATGCAGGGAATCCAGAGTCATGGACAAATAAAAGGCAAATGGTCAGTCCCGGCAGCAAACCACGTAAACAATTAACAAACAAAGCAAGACCAAAAAAAAAGAGAGAGAGAAACATGTCATCATTTTCACAGACTTAGCGATTGGTGCGTGCGTCTGTGCTGCTTTTAAAGTCCAAGTAATCAGTTCATAACAATCCTCCAACTGTGTGTGTGTGTGTGTGTGTGTGTGTGTGTGTGTGTGTGTGTGTGTGTGTGTGTGTGTGTGTGTGTGTGTGTGTGTGTGTCAACTGAATCTGAAACAGGTGCATGTGAGCGGATTTTATTTAGTTCATTTATTGAACGGATTTGATCGTAATAACCTAGGAAAAGTCTGTAGAATAACAGTGTTTTTCTGTAAACATTTTAATAAAAATATCTGTAGTTTTATTATTTTTTGCACTTTATTTCAACAAAGAAATTTTACAATAATTTTATGGTTTTTGTTTGGCAGCCGTAGCTGCCAGTCATTTGATTTTTTTTTTTTTTAACAGAGCAATTAATTACAATTTATTACTTTAATTTTAAGTCATTTTAAATGTACTTCAAAAATACAGGAAAAAATTGTGTGTAAATAATACGCAATTTTATTGTATAAAACAGGAAAATTGCTGTAATTTGTCATTAATTATATAGTATATAAAATAACAGTCAAGCTTTTAATTTACTGATTTTTAAATATATTTAAAATGACTGTATAATAAAAATACTGTATAAATAATACTGTAAATTCTCTGTATAAAAAACAAAAATGTCAGCAATTTATCTTTCATGATAAAGTACCTAAAATGAAAGTCAAACTGTTAATTTGGAGAGATTGTTTGTCATTTACTAAGTTTTAAATATAATGTGAAATGACAAAAAAAAAAAAAATACTGTAAAAAATTTAGAGATTTTTTTTCATTAGTTTTTTTTTTACAGTGCAGGTCTTGATTTTTACACAATTAAATCATGACTGAATTGAATCATTTTGAGTTCAGATTGACTTTAATACTCAACAGTCAACATCTAAGCAGCTAAACCTTCCTTCCTGTAAAGACAGCGGGCCCATAGCTTGCACTTTATTAAAACACTGTTAAAAGAGAGACTTTAACCTCAGAAAGTGCAGATCACTATGGGCGGCACCTAATCCCATAACAAACAGCTCAGGGGAGAGTGGAAAATGCCTGTTTGCAATATCGCTGCACCGCTGAGTGGATGAGAACTGAACTCCCCCCCTCCCTATCGGGCTCTTTTAAAGGCCCCCATTGTACGGGAGCCATTGCCATGACTACTGTCGGCCAACTGTAAGCCTTTCAGAATTATTAGCATTCTTGCTGACTCTCAGCAATGTAGCTGAGCCCCTCTCTATAGCAGAAAAGCAGCCAGATAAAAACGTACTAACTCAACTTTCCATCTCTCTCTCCTCAAAATTAATTAAAATCGAATTACAAAAGGTTGGAGTGGAGAAAGTGAAACCTCATATTAACTAATAACCCAGGCTATATTGAGACTGTGGTGCTGCTTTCGCACAAGGGCGATGGAAGAAACTTTCAACAGCGGCAGCGTTTCATAAGAATCGATAGTGTGACTTGATGAAGAAAGAGGTGGTAGAACGTTTTCCTAACCGGTTTGGCTGGGACAGACATCATTTACTGGTTAGTTTCTACAGTAATTCTGTGGCATTTCAGCCATTGTCAAACCTCATTGGTTCAAAACCTTTTTAAATGTATTAAAACCCACCATATTGGTTCAAATATAGAGCAGTCAAGCTAAATGAGTTAGCATTTTAGCGGATTTATAAAAAAAAAAAAACTTGTACTCCGTGTCTAAAATACTTCGACTACTATTACAACATCATCATTTAAGTTTAAACTTCTAACATGACCATATGTGCTATATACGGGAGAATGGTGTAATGTGGGATATCAGGAAATGTGAGCCATCCCCTGTATCTTGGCAACAAATTATACTACTTGTTTCGTGCCAGCACATATAGGATAATTTTGTTTTGTATTATGTGTCTCATTGTGTTTTTCTTTCCACCACCCCAGTTCATTTTCTTGTTTTGGCTACCACTGTTCCTGATTTGCTGGTTCACCTCCACTTGATGCAACCAATCCCAACACTGCCTTATGCTGGTTGGTTCCTCACTAACAACTTGGTCCCTGTCCCAGGCAATCAGATTACTCCAACTCATTATATATATATAAATATATATATATATATATATATATATATATATATATATATATATATATATATATATATATATATATATATATATATATATATATATGTTGCATAGGCATATATTATATATATGATGAACAAAACATGCTAAAATATTGGTTACTGTAAAAAAAAAAAAAAAAAAAAAAAACATCTTACAAAAAGCATCGTCAGCACTATTTTAACCTCCTAGCGCTTGGTGGCCACATATGTGGACAGCACATTTTAGCTCTTAAGTGGCTATTTAAAATACTTTGAATGTTTTATGTTATTACAGACATAGGAGTCTGTTTTGACCATGCGCAAAGTGCAAACGCATTAAGGGCATGTCACTTTTGCTAATATAGGGATGGAAAAATCCACTTTGCGCTGTGGCGCATGGTCTAATAGGGTTGAGTTTATTTTCTTAATGAGTTATAGGTGTGATTTAAGAATAAACCAATCCGAGACTCATCTTCCATTCCCTTTAAGATTCAGTTGCCTCGTGCCATGGTGAATTTGCCATTTACATGGCGACTTTGTAAGTGGAAAAAGTGAACGCTTCACTAGAGAGAAAACAGTTAAACAGAGCATCTGCAGCGAGAGAATTTAGAAATAAGGCCTTCTTATTATCTACTTTCACTTTCGCACTTGTGGACAGGAAAACGTGTTGTACGCACAGACATCAATTAGCCTATAAATAATTAATTTTGTTTGTTAAACGCAAAGATTTGTTTCAAAACTGTTTCTAAATTCAGTTCTAATTTCCAGCAAACAAATAAATGAACAATAATAAAGAAGTGTGCTCAAAAAACAGAGTTAAATCCAAATACACATGCTATGCCCCTTATGGTCTGAAACCTGACAGGTGGGAAAATATAAGCTTGCTTTTTAGAAAACAAATGCAAATATGGATATAATAAATAATATTGCTAATAATAATAACATTATACAAAAGCAAATAGTCACAAATAAACTGAAAAAGCACCAGAGATGAAGAATGCATGAAAGTATGGTTTTTATATTTATGTAGGCTAGAAAATAATGTTTTGTAATATTTTAATCCTTTATATCTATATCCTATATATATATATATATATATATATATATATATATATATATATATATATATATATATATATATATATATATATATATATACACACACACTCACTCAGGGCTCAACATTAACTTTTTTGAACACCAGCCAATGTGGCTACTAGTTTTCCAACATTACTAGCCACTCGCCATTTTCACTAGCCACAATTTTATTGTTGGGAAAATATATTTACACATAATATACACATAAATATGACTTTGACATGCTAAAATTACTTGATTTAGAGTTTGCGTTATCTCTACATGCCTCCTCATTCATTTCGCTTTTTGTGTGTCATATATGAGCTTGCTCAATAATCATGAGCAAATGGGTCAGGGTTTCATATATTACAATTTGTTTTCATAATTTTCAGAGCCCAAAATTAAGGATTTACCCAATTTATCTCTGACCACACCATAAATAAACAGTTAATAATTTCTTAGCCACACAATTTAAATGTGTGAAAACATGCAACATATAGCTGAATACTATACTTTTTATTTAACAAAACATATGCACAGTCATATGTCCTGGCTAAATGTCCCAGATCCCCAGTTAACTACACATAAATGGGGAGTTATTGTTCCTCCCTTTTTGTTCAGTCTATTTAAAAAGAGAATCAATCGCATCAGTTATGTTTGCTTCACAAAAGGAAACGGAAGCGTGCATGCGTTATAAACAGTCGCGCGCATCACCTTAGCTGTTAGCGCTAGTGATTATCCTCTTATTTGGTATTCTCCTGCTTTGCTCATGCGAAGTTGCGAACGAAAGTCATGTTGTCATGTAGTCATGTTGCTTCTCGATCGCCTGTGCATGCATATTGGACCATCCTTATTGTGGAACCCTGCTTTTAAGAATTATTATCTGGGAAAATTATTTTCAACCAGCCAAAGTGGCTAGTGGGAGTGTCTGTCTTACCCGCCACCACCTAAATCTAACCGCATTAGGCGGGTGTTAATGTAAGGCCCTGTATATACTTAATATTTTAATTCTTTTTCATATGTAAAAATCTTGTGCGTATAAAGCAGTGTGTAAGCGAGGCGCACAACTAACGCGCTCTGCGCTGGACTTTAGATCGGCTTTGTTCTATTATAGTTTCTCAAAATATCAATGCGCCAGCAATGCGCCTCAACATGCCTTCCTTTTTAGACTAGAATGCCTATGGGTGCACATATGAGCGCAAATGCATTTGCTATTTAAATAGCGTTGCGCAAAACAACTCTTGCGCCAAGCTGAAGCTAGCAAACAACAGTTGCGTTGTGCCTTGCGCCACATTGCACCATGTGTATGACAGGGCCCATACAGTGTCATCCTGCAACTGTTTTGCAGCATATCAAATGTCCCAAAACTATTTTAACTGTCCAAAATGAGGGAAAAAAAATGTTTTTACTCTCTGATAGTCAAAACATGTAAAAAAAAAAAAAAAAAAAGTACCGTATTTTCCGCACTATAAGGTGCACCTAAAAGCCTTACATTTTGTCATAAAACGGCAGTGTGCCTAATAATCCGGTGCGCTTTATGTTTGCACGGAGTTTAAAAATCTGTAAAAATGTGTGATTTCGGAAAGCGCTCCGCTTGATTGGCTGTCAGAGCATTTCCCGCTGACACGGAGACGTAAAACGCACACTCCGTATGCAGCATCAATAAATCAATCAAAACCACATATGTTTGTCTAATGATCCCCAAAAATGGCACCAGTGAAGAGACATGTTTACGAGGCACAATTCAAACTACAAGCTACTAGTTACGCGGTTGTAAATGGGAATAGAGCAGCTGCGAAACAATTCTACATAAATGAATCTATGGTTCGGAAGTGGAGGAAACAAGAAAATGAACTGCGCCAAGTTAAGAAGATGAAACAGAGTTTCCGCGGTAACAAAGCAAGGTGGCCACAGTTAGAAAACCAACTTGAATGAATTCGGAGCTTGCTGTCATTCTGGGAGGACTAACAAAGGAACTCCAACCGCTGGATATTGGTGTAGACGGCATTTAAAGTGAAGTTGCGAGCTGCGTGGATGACAGACGGCGAACACACTTTTACTAAGACTGGTAGACATGTCGGGCGAGTTACGCCATCATATGTGAATGGATTGTGGATGCCTGGGCTAAGGTGTCTGCTTTAACTGTTGTCCAAGCTTTCGCAAAAGCCGGAACAGCCACCCGGCAATGAGACTGACTCCGACAATGATGAGAGAGAACCCGGCGTGTTTGATGATGAAACTGCCCAGCTGTTCAATTCAGACACAGAAGATGAGGACTTTGATGGATTTTTGGGAGAAGACTGATTGAAAAAAAAAAAAACAATTGTGAGTGTATTGTTAAATAGTACAATAAAGTTCAACTAAACTATGTTAACTGTTTTGCTTCCATTACCTTTTTTTGCAGACAGTGTATTTTAGCGTGCGCCTTATAATACGGTGCGCCTTATGTATGGGTTAAGTACAGAAATAGACCCTGTAATTGAGACTGCGTCTTATAATCCAGTGCGCTTTATAGTGCGGAAAATACGATATATGTTAAATATGCATTAAAACAAAGTCAGAAAAAAAGGTGTTTTATTTACATTTGGACCCCAAGTCCAAATATATGGACATAATTTTTCTCTAAAAGTATATCATATTAAAATATGATACTTAGGTTTCCTTCTAATTAGGTTCCAACAAGCCCAAATAGCAAAGATAAATAACTTATTCATGGTAAAAACAGCTTGGGCCCTAAGAGGTTAATTTTCCCTGTCGATAAATACATTACTTGTTGCTGAAAGGTTCTTGTGCACCTCGTTTGGATGATAACTACACCATGTCTTTGTCATGTAGAATGTAAAAGATGTGATCTAGACAGAGAAACTCATGTAATTGTGTCTCCACCCAGACAAATTAAGCTTAATTGTCCTTTTTTTAGTTGGTCAGGCTGGTTCAGAAATAAAGGCCATTTGCTTTCGGACACTATTGAGACTCCCTATGCATAGTGGAAAATTTAGAGAAATTATGCTATTTAGATGTCATATGTTTTTATATTACATAATGAAAACCTAATCTAGTGTTTTTAATTGGTAAATGCTGGGTTTTTTTCCAGGACCTGTCATTAAGCTCGGCACAGACTTTTTCTCAACTATAGCATTGATAGTCTTGTAACTCTTTGGAATCTGCTACTCTGTAAAGAAGCCAGCAAACCTAACTGACACTTTAACATGACAAGTGATATTATCATGATGACTTAAGCAGGTTATTACAATACATTGATCAATAAATGGAGTTTAATAAATTTGTTTTGAATCTGTTCTGTATCTAGTACACACTACGTCATTCAACGTTTCACAGGAAATAGAATGGAAAATTAGATGAATAATTTATATGAATAACTAAATCCATAGTTAATCAAAAGGATAGATCTTTTTCCCAAACAACAATAGATGTTTTTTTTTGCTAATAGCTAACATTACCCTTCATGACAACTGTGAGGGGGTAAATTGTTTTATAACTCATCCGTTTCCTTTTTATGAAGTTATTTTAAGCCTGCATAATTAAGGGTATGGCCACTTGAGTAACAGCTAAGTCTCGTTGGTTGCCATCATGTCATTCCGGCTGATTAGCCGCTGAACTCTGCATATACATCCTTTTTTTTATGTGGCTTCACGCAGTCAGTTGCATTTTGGAATTATGATATGGCGCTCCACCTCTTTGCCCTTGTTTGGTATCCCCCAGTTGATGTGGTAACGTGCGAAATAAAATGCAGACGCTTGGCCAAACCTACTTGTAGCTTCATTTGCGCTCTTCAGAAACCTATGAGTGACAACCCGGATACTACGTCTGAATCTTTTAGAGTCTATGATTTTCACACATAGCTAAACCTGTATATAATCTTTACTGCTGCTGTCAAATAAATTATGAGCAAAAACTTTTGGAAGTCTGAAAAAGCTGATCTACATTTCTTATTTTGGCTTCTTTAAACAATTACAGAAACATTTTGATGTTCTGATAGCGATACCTATGAAGAAGAATCACGTCCTGCCCTCCATCTGAATTTCGCACATCATGTGAAAACAACCTATAGCAAAATGACAACACAACCTCATCACATCAAAACCCAAAACTGCCCAATCTGGCAACACTTTCCTGGTGATGAACAACAACAATAAACATAAACAGCCAGCCAGAACCCATCTGTCTTTAAAGAAAGTGAGAATTTGGCTTTTTGATAATCAGTAAAATATTAGGGCAACTTTTGCAGTTGATAGCCAGGTGGGTCTCGAGTTCTGACTCACAGACCTTTCCAGATCCCATATCCCTTTTTTCCAACTTAGCTTCCTGTCATCATACTTTCCAGTCAAAAGTAAAGATAACAATAAAATTAATAATAATAATAATTTTAAAAAGCAGCTGGGTGTGTCAGTGTAATGAAGTTTACGGCCACCTGGCCGGCGGGAAGGAGGAGGCGGAGAACCAACAGTTTCAAATAATTTTTAATAAGAAAATAAAACAAACCTAAATAAAAGAGAAGAATGAATTCAGCAGACGCTTGATTCGAACTGAGTTCATGCTCGAACGTGTCAAAAAATTATGACATGCGTTTGCGCCACTCAGACTGTTAAGAGTATTACATCATTTTGCACCTATACATCTCACTATCTCTTTTTTAAATCCACACAGTGCGATGTTCAGACCCAACTGTGTTAACCGCATCAGCTAAACTCCCCCCACTCTATTTTTTTCTTTTGTTGTTAATTCTGGAGGACAAACTTGCAAATAACAGTTTTTCTCCGGTCTACCTCCAAAACGAGCATCTCCAATACACATTCTGTTCAAAGTTTCTCTTATTGCTTGCTTGTTCATTTGGTTTTGCCAAAGTAGAGTCATAAGCCTATTCATACGGGGGAGGAGGCAGGGAGGGGTTTTGCGCTCGTGCATGTTGCGCTCATTTTCACATTCATTCGGATGTACAAATAATATGCGTGGGATTCGGCGTACGCAGTGTTTCATACATCTGATTTTTTTTTCTGCGTATGCACATTTACAGCTTTGTGCGTACGCAATGTTTTAGTAAGATTTCCACGCAAGTCTTCGTACATGAGGCCACTGGTCTCATGCTCCAGTCCCACTTTGGTGGACGGAAGCAGGCTTTGGCATCATGGCGGATCGCGGCAACTCCCCCGGCATCATTGGGATGGTTCCCTTCAGCACTTTCCCTTCCGGTGGTAAGCCCTGTGTTCCCTGCTCCTCCCCATGCTGGGAGCCGGCAGCAGGCAGATCCTTCCCTCGCCAGCCTCAGGCCGACCCGGCACTCTGTGCAGACGAACAGGTTTCTGCTCCACTCAGGTTACCTCCCGAACAATCGCCCTCCCTCTATTTCGGCACCACTGTAATGAGGTTTACGGCAAACTGATGAAGTTTTAAATAATTTTTTATAAGCAAATAAAACAAACAGACAAACTAAAAAGCAAGAGTAAAACAATATGTCCAGGCCTGGTCCTCTTTCGTCCTCCTCTGCCATTGTTCTTCCCTCTGTAGTCCAGAACTCCTTCCGTAGGATTCAAGGCCGGTGTGGGCCACAAGTGTTTCTCATCTGCGACAGGCCTTGTTTCTTTCGCCACAGTCACTTTTTGTGGTCCCCTGACTCAATTTTGCTGTGGTCTGTGCTATTTACAGGGTATTTCTTGGCCACTGTAATAATTTTGACACTATACGAGATTCATTTTAACATCCTGTAGAGCAGGGGACACCAATCTTGCTCCTGGAGGTCCGGTGCCCTGCAGGGTTTAGCTCCAACTTGCCTCAACACATATGTCTGGGTGTTTCAAGTATACATAGTAAGACCTTGATTAGCTTGTTAAGATGTGTTTAATTTGGGTTGGAGCTAAAATCTGCAGGACACTGAACCTCCAGGAACAAGTTTGGTGATCCCTGCTGTAGACCACTGTCATTGGCAAATCACCAACTCATTTACATTATGTCAATAATCAGGCTGATATTGGGTAGTCTGTTGGCGTGGAAGCTAATAAAGTAATCATTCTTGGATCTTGGAGCTGATGAAAAAGTAATGAAAAAGCATTGCCGAAAGTTCAGGGGTAACACAAGGACAAGCTTGAGCCCAAATCCTGATTACCCAACGGGCAGTAATCTATATCAAACCACTTCATCTACTGTGCCTCTCGTAAAAGAATGAGAGCCCATCCACCCAAGAGCTCCAGCTCAACAATCAGATCTTTGTTTTAGCCAGGAGTGCTGTTGTGTATTTTGAGACCATTTGGGTTCTTCTCTAAGCTCCAGTAAAGCCTGTGCCCAAAGTGAGAGGCGAGATGGGTTGGGCTGAGTGTGAGAAGAGCGCCAGGCTTCTTCGTCCTGCCCACAGTCAGACATCAGCCGCTCGCTGGATACACACTGACTGGTCTGACCTTGCCAAGCTGCATCTGTCCACTGCCAGGCCTTCCTCCACTGTAAATGTTAACACTTTCCCTGGAGTATAATAAGGCGGATTAGATTGGGTTTCATTGCGAAGTTCTCTGTCTGGAAAGCTGTTGTGCTGGCTGCGATGGAGGGAAACAAAGTGGGGGAACTAATTGGTGAAGGGTGTGAGAGAAGGAAGTAATCTGCCTAGAGGTCCCTGAGCACCCATGTTCCCTCAAATCCCAATTATCAATTAGAGTGAATGCGAGACCAAATGCATTACGCTTTTCTGTACACAGCATAACAAATGAGAGATAATGGTACTGGTTGTGCTTTTTTGTTTGTTTGTTTTTTTATTCCAAGGATCTCACTTATAAATGTGGTGCATGTACAAAATAAGAGTGAAAAGTGCATATGCCACTTCCCACGTAAAGGTTGTGATCTCAAAAAAAAAAAAAAAAAAAAAAAAAACACTTGGCATCTAAAGACTTGTAAGCCTTTAACTTCTCTCTTGTAAAATCACATGGATCCTCGGTGGGATTATATTTTTATTTAATATATATGGGGTTGGATGCTTGTTCATTTCATCTTATCCATTATCTATTGGAAGGGTGCTATCGCAAATGGAGCTGTCAGAAAAACGCAGCTCACTTTAACATTAATTTTGCTGAATTACTGTGCTTATCACTGGGTGACAAGCTGTTATAATAAGCTGAAAGCATTATGTAATAAATACATATATGTAATTTATATAACTTATTTCTAAGACAACAACAAACTCTGTATTGCATCGGATGTCATTCCCTCGGATGTCAATGTTAGCACTCCCGATTTTTTCTGCAACCTTGCTGTGTGCGCATCCTGATGTTCACAAGCCAGTAATTCATCTATTTAAATGCATCTTTTAAGTTAAAACCACACAATTTCACAGGAACAGTGGGATGAAGTTTGTTCTTCCTGCTGAAATAGTTTATGTGTGCCAGAAGTCAATGCAACACAGACGCACTTGAATTTGATTAAGTTCAGTAATTTGATCTCAAGTTTTTTAAGATCTTAAGATTTTAAGGTTAAAGAGAAAAAAAAAAAACTTGACATTTTAGATATTCTTTTTTCACAAAATCACAGAATTAGCAACATCTCATAATTTAATAAAAATTAAATGTTAAATATTATACCAATAATATAACTATTTTTAAAATATCAAAATAAAAGAAGTCTAAAAATGCTAGCATATTATTCATTGTTTATTCAAGGCACTGCGTTCTGACACAGCTCAGTGAATTGAAATTACATTCAACAAAAAGCCAGACTTGTGAAGGTTTCAAAAGCTTTATTAAAAAGCACAGCTTCTAAAGAATTATGACACATCACTGACAGAATGCTGTAAATTAAGACAGAATACTTATTTCTGGATGAGTATTTCCTCAAATTTGGATTGGATATGGATAAGGCAGCTCTAGGTTTAAATCTGGTACTTCTAATGTATACTTTACCTCACATTATAACCTGTAAGCGAAACATATTCTTATAAGGATATTAGTAATTGATGATATTTGCTCTGCAGCTGGATTAACCTTCTAGTTTAGATCCATCCCCAGTGCTAGTTCCAGGAAAAAAATCATTTAAAGTAGGCTTTACCAAACTTATTGTTAGAGGGCAAGTGTTCTGTCTATTTGTCCTACCTTGTCAGATTGTTCTATTTCCCATTCAAAAAGTAGGTAGCACATTTTAATGACACTATATTCTACCCTTCAGATTTTGCTACTAGTTTAAATTTTAATGTGGAGTAGTGTGATATGAAGCCATAATATTGTCCTAACCTACCTAATCCCTAACCCCAACCACCTCAGAACCATTAAAATACTTTGTTGGCAGCATGATCTGATGGGTAGGAAAACTGCCAAGACACCGGTATCCTGGATAGCTTAGCCCCAATCCTAAACAAACACCTGAACAAGCTAATCAAGGTCTTACTAGCTATACTTGTAACTTCCAGGCAGGTGTGTTGAGGGAACTCCAGAACAGAGATTGGTGACCTCTGATTTAAATAATTATGCACTGAACTCAAGGACATTTACTTAAGAATTTAATAATGACAGATCATAGATGGTTAGAAGGACAATATTATCTGGCAGGAGAACGTACAACCTATTTCTGATGTCCACTGCAAATGCAGAGCCACATGCATCTCTTCGAGTGATGGTGTACCATTGAACTATTGAGGGGAAGTCTGAAACAAATAAATATAAAAAATGTATATAAGAATAATAAATAGGTCAGTAATGATTGATTCTGGAAATCGGATGTTATAAATGACATCACCCAAACTCTAAAACAATCACTGTAAAATCTCTAAATATGTTACCTTGGCTACAAGAGTGGGCTTCGGCACCCCCAACCAATCACAGAGCTGATTCCTGTGACTCCGCACTGTAGCGATGTCACTTTCCCTAAAACAGGAAACATGAAACGACCATAAAGCAAGTATCCACACCAAATTCCTCCTCACAATCCTTTAATAATCCCCATGTAGGCACTCACCAATTTGTGTCACTAAGCGAGGCCATGACATCAGCGAGCACTTGTTCATCTTCGATGACATCATCGTAGGTCAAGAGCATCTCGTATACCTGGCTGGCAGTCGTCTTTCTGATCTTCAGACCCAAGACAGACAATGGAGTCAAAATTACATCAAAATTGTCTAGACTAAATCTGATCTGCTACTGGTGTCTTACCAAAGGGAAGGGGTGACAGAGCAACATCAACAGCTGAACTAAGACTTTCTTCCTCACATCACCAGGAAACTGCACCAGTCCACAGAACCTGCGGTCAGAGACAGAGAGACAAAGTTCATTTAGTCATCATATCTTCTTCTCTCAGTTAAAGTAAGTATCGCTGCTGCCTGAAGAGACTTACGCCACAAGTAGGCAGGGTTTAGGGTTGGTGTAGTTATAGACATTCATAATACATAACAGGTTACTATGAGGTTAGGTTTAGGGTTGGGGTCAGTCTAGACGTTTAAACGCAAGAGGTTAATATGAGGTTGGGGTAGGTGTAGATGTTAATAAAACACAACAGGTTACTAAAAGGTTGGGTTTAGGGCTGGGGTTGATTTTAATAACGCACAAGAGGTTACTAAAAGGTTGGGTTTAGGGTTGGTGTAGGTGTAGACTAATAAAACACAAGAGGTTACTAAAAGGTTGGGTTTAGGGTTGGGGTAGGTCTAGACAATCATAAAATACAACAGGTTACTATGAGGCTGTGTTTAAGGTTGGGGTAGGTCTAGGCATTGGGGTAGGTGTAGACATAAATAAAACACAACCGGTTACTACAAGGTTGGGTTTAGGATTGGGGTAGGTCTAGACGTTAAAATACAAGTAGGTTCTATGAAGTTGGGGTAGGTGTAAACATTAATAAAACACAACAAGTTAATATAAGGTTGGGTTTAGAGTTGGTGTAGGTGTAGACATTACTAAAACATACCATGTTACTATGAGATTAAGTTTAGGGTTAGGGTAGGTCTAGATGTTAAAACACAAGAGGCTACTATGAGGTAGGGGTAGGTGTAAACATAAATAAAACACAACAGCTTAAGATTGGGTTTAGGGCTGTAATAGGTATAGACATTACTAAAACACAACATGTTACTATGAGATTGGTTTTATTGTTGGGGTAGGTCTAGACATTAATAAAACACAACAGGTTACTAAAAGTTAGGGTTTAAGGTTAAGGTAGGTCTACACGTTAAAACACAAGAGGTTACTATGAGGTTGGGGTAGGTGTAGACGTTAATAAAACACAACGGGTTACAATAAGGTTGGGTTTAGGGTTGGTGTAGGTGTAGACAAATAAAACACAAGAGGTAACTAAAAGGTTGGGTTTAGGGTTGGAGTAGGTCTAGACATTAAAACACAAGTGCTTACTGTGAGGTTGGGGTAAGTGTAGATTTTAATAAAGCACAACAGATTACTGTAAGGTTGGGTTAAGGGTTGGGGTAGGTCTATACAATTATAAAATACAACAGGTTACTATGAGGCTGTGTTTAGGGTTTGGGTAGGTCTAGACGTTAAAATACAAGATGGTTCTATGAGGTTGGGGTAGGTGTAAACATTAATAAAACACAACCGGTTACTAAAAATACAACTGGTTACTATGAGGCTGTGTTTAGGGTTTGGGTAGGTCTAGACGTTAAAAAACGAGGTTTCTATGAGGTTGGGGTAGGTGTGGACATTATTCAAACACAACAGGTTACGTTGAGATTGGGTTTAGGGTTAGGGTAGGTCTAGGCGTTAAAACACAAGAGGTTACTATGAGTTTGGGGTAGGTGTAGACTTTAATAAAGCACAACAGCTTACTATAAGGTTGGGTTTAGCATTGGGGTAGGTCTATACATTAAAACACAAGAAGTTACTATGAGGTTTGTGTAGGTGTAAAAGTTAATAAAACACAACCGGTTACTATAAGGTTGGGTTAAGGGTTGGAGTAGGTATAGATTTAAATAAAGCACAACAGGTTACTATAAGGTTGGGTTCAGGGTTTGTGTAGACATTACTAAAACACAACATGTTACTATAAGATTGAGTTTAGTGTTGGGGTAAGTCTAGACATGAATAAAACACAAGAGGTAACTAAAAGTTTGGGTTTAGGGTTGGGTCTAGACATTAAAACACAAGAGGCTACTATGAGGTTGGGGTAGTTGTACACATAAAAAAACACAACAGGTTACTATGAGATTGGGTTTAGTGTTGGGGTAGGTCTTATACATAAACATAACACAAGAGGTTACTAAAAGGTTGGGTTTAGGGTTGTGGTACGTCTAGACATTCATAAAATACAACAGGTTGCTATAAGGCTGGGGTTGGTATAGGTGTATATGTTAATAAATAACAATAGGTTACTTTGAGGTTAAATTCAGGGTTGGGGTAGGTGTAGAGATTCATAAAACACCATGGGTTGGACTCTGTGACATGTTTATGACATTGAAAAAAATCAGAACGCTGGGAGGTTTGTACAGCCCACTAGGAGCTCATGTCCCACCCACTTGGAGCCGACCTGGCCATTTGGAACTGGCTTTGACCTCAATTAAAGGGAAAAAGAAGGCACTTCTATGGCCCAAAGAGGTCATTTTATAGGCCCACACAGAATCTGCACCTACAGAAATCTGCTGATTTTATAACCCATCATTGAGTGCATTTATTTACTTAAATATTAATGCATGTAAACATGTCTTTTTTCAGTTTTTATTTTAATTTCAGTAATCTTACTGAAAAATATGCAAATGTTAATACAATTTATATACAGTAAATTGTATATTTAATGGGATTTGCCTTTAAAACCTAAATGAGAGGTTATAATTTTGTGTATGTTAAGTTTTAGCTACTGTAGTCCCCAAATCCTTTAAAATCTGCAGATTTTAGAATAGCAAAAAAAAAAATATATATATATAGGTATAAATATTATACCTTATATATCTTATATTATACTATAAGTCTTATAACTTATTCTCCTGGTTTCACAGACAAAGCTTAAACCTAGTCCTAGATTAAAATGCAAGTCTGAGCTGTTTCAACGGAAATAAAATTGCACTGACTGATTTTTAAAGTATCAGTGCCTTTGTTTTGTCTCAGAATGCACGCCAGTAATGTTTTTTTTCTAAGCATGTCTATAAAAATTACTTAAATGTCCTAATTGAACTATGGCCTAATCCTGGCTATAGTCTAAGCCCTGTCTGTGAAACCGGGCCTTAATATTCTGTCTGGCCCTAGTACATAGGGAAGGTAGTAACAATAGTAAGCAACTTGTTGGAAACATTGTTAGAGGGCAGGTGTTCTGTCGAAAATGAAATAATATTAAGAGCATTTACAAAGAAAGATTGACAAAAACAAGCCTTACATCTTTGTGAATGCTAAAAGGCATCCTTTATCGTACACCTTTCAATTGTTACCATATGATCAATGATAATGTGAATAGGTTAAAAGTAATCACTAATGCCAAAACCACATTCATTTATTGCAGTGGTTCTCAAATCTGGTCCTCGGGTCCCCCAGCTCTGCACATTTGGTATGTCTCACTTATTTGACACACGAGAATCAGGTAATGGATCTCTGTTAACGAGCTGATGATCTGAATCAGGTGTGTCAAATGAGAAAGACATATAAAACACATGTTTTAACCTTTATATTTTAGGACATTATAGTAAAGACAGTAAAACACGGAGATAAGAGAAAAAGGGAAAGGACTGACAGAGGACCTCAAGCTGGGAATCAAAATCATGTTGCCGTGAGCACTTCAGGGCTACATTTCGAAGCACTAACCACTAGGCTATTGGCGCCGACAAAGACATGCTTCTTTGACCCATGGCCCAGTGTTGGAGCACTTACACTGCAATACATGACAACAGCTTCTGGACATCTTTGGACTTCTTGATTTCCTCCTTACAGAGCGACAGCAGCTCTACACAAAATGGATGACTGCAAACAGAGAAAAGGACATCCGATTAAAACAAACCAACACACATTCTCCCTCTGACTTCTCAGTTTCAACACATGGCTTGGCCGGGCTCATCCCTGTGTGAGTCCTTTCTGTGTTTTTCTGTCATGATATCATCTCTCCTGCCGAGCTCTAGATGGTTCGTGTATCTGAGCCAAAGGAGGCAGTAATGTACACTTGGCTTTCCCACGCTCACCTCTCTTGTCTAGTGAAGAGGTCAAAGCAGCCGTTAGCAAGGATTTGGTCCACCATCTTCAGTAAAGGTACAGAAACCCTGTGGGGCAGTCAAAACATATAACATAAATGCAACACGTAACCAAATGAATTGGCATGCAGCCCTTAAAATCTACATCAAGTTGAAGTTGCTGAGACTTTTATTTCAGTATGTTTATGTTCTTACAACTAAAATGGAATTTAAAGCTAACTAATGGTAAAAGAGGCGGGGCTAAGAATATTGTGGCTGAGGCTGTTATGCTGTGTTCACACCAGTTGCGGAATGTCCGGATAAATTGCGCTATTTACGCGTAAATAGACATGTGAACATTGAGTTTACTCGTTTCATTCGCGCGTCAAAATCCACTTTTTTCGCGCGTCAAATCTGCTTCATTTGCGTATTAAACTCACTTCAGAACAATTGCGATTTGCGCCCGATGACTTTAACTTCGTTGCTAAAAGGCTAACATGTATTTTTAATTATTAAACTGTGTTTATTGTGATTTATGAAGGTTGAAAAACAGCATCGATTTGATGAAGCAGTGTCTGAGTGCACTAGATCCTTTTAGAGGTGCACCCAGTTAAGCGCATCAAACGGCAAAACGCTCATTTTGTGCATGTCATTCATGTCGCGCAATTCACATCGCGCGTATTGCGCCGCAGGATATCTATTCACGTCTTTGCATGGACTTAACATGAAAATCACCCGCGCTTATTGCTTCTTCTGCGCCTGACGTGAACGCAGCATTACACTGACATCAACAGAGGAGCGAACAGATAACCGTACATATTTTTGTAATTTGTATGTAATGTAATTTGCATAGAATAATTGTCTAACTAAAGAACAAAGGCCCACACCGGGATGCTTTTTGTTTGCGTTTATCGTCAGCATTTTTCAAGATGTTTTTCCGGATTCAAACCCAAGCGATTTTTACTGGGATCGAGCAGAAGAGTATGCATAACCACTCCTTGACATTAGATGGTGCTACACAACTTTAAGCTTTTGACATCTGCTTGTAACACAGAAGAAGACAAAGTTTGCACGCTTGTTGTTATGGATGGTTCAAGAAGCAGCTCTAGCTCTAGCGATAAATAAATGACTATTGTTGACCAGTGCAATAAGCTGCTCCACGTTCATATCGCCTCTGGCCATCTTCTTCAATGTGCGGTCGCATTGACAGTTTTGCGCTAGAGCGCCTCCAAGTGCTGTTTACTCTAACTTAAGCAGCTCTGTGCACTTGAAAAAAAGTGACCATGAGGCGTTTTTTTTTTTTAAATGACACTTTTACGCCTGACGCTTTGCGCGTTGGTGTGGACGATCATATTGACAGCCTTTAATTAGTCACGAGGCATTAAACGTCGATGGAAACTGCAAGCAAAAAACGTCATGGTGTGCACAGGCCTTCAGAATGTACACTAGCAAAGTAAACATTTAAAATTTTAATTTCATATGGATGTTAAATTCCAAAAAATTGGTATTTAATATATAAAGCTATTTTTTTATTTTGTTGAGATTCTTAAGCATCTCAAACATCTCATACTGTGACATAAGATTTTGGTCTGACTACATTTGTATGGTGTTGCATGTGGTTTCGTAGCTATGTTGTGTTTTGTTGCACCTGTCGTTGCGCAGATTATCTCTGAAGATGCGTAACAATGTGTCTCCAAACTGTTGAAGCATTGTGAAGTCCTGCTGGATGCCCTTTAGGTAATCGAATAAAGATTGAGAGGAAAAACGCACCTGCAGGCACACAAGGAAAAATGCTTTAAAAATGACAAACTAAGAATAATAGTTTGAATTGTAGTTGTTATGTTATTGTAAACACTATTTATTATCTACATCCATAAGTTATTTATTATATTTAAAACAAAATGTAATATTTAAATACAAAAAATACAGTATATTATATACATTTTACAAATCTTATTGCCGATCACGTCTTATTTTGTACTCCAATTAAATATTTATTCAAGTACTTACTTATTAATTACAAAATAAAAAAGTTATCAGTGATCCACACTTATTTCCATGGCACAAAATGTAAAATGGCCTGTTTTCCATCCATCCATCCATCCATCCATCCATCCATCCATCCATCCATCCATCCAAAAAAAAAAAGATTCTGATTACACATTTTAGACCAGTCTTGTGTTTCAATTATAGCATAATGATTATGTTTTTTTTTTACAATACATTGTACACTATTATTAATTATAATATTAGTATAGTATAGTCAAAAATATCCTATCAGTAACACAACAGTGCTCAAGGTTGACTTTTAGGTTTTAAATACACATTAGTAGCAGCAGAACAACCCTTTACAGGTCATGAAATACCCAACGGTTGTCTGTGAAAAGGGCAATAATCATATTAGGCATAACCTGACAATATACTGGGCTGCTCGATTATGGAAAAAAATCCTAATCACGATTATTTTTGCTCTTAATTGTAATCACGATTATTCAAAATGATTATCAGTTGAAGTCAAAATTATTCGCCTACCTGTGATTTTTTTTTTTTTTTTTGGATAAAATAAAAGCAGGTTTAAATATTTTTAAACCTATTTTAAGGTCAATATCATTATACCCCTTAAGCAATATATAGTTTGATTGTCTGCAGAAGAAAATACTGTTATACAATGACTTGCCTAATTACACTAATTAAGCCTTTGAACTTCACACTTTAATCTGAATGCTTGCATTTTGAAAAGTATCTAGTCAAATATTCTGTGCTGTCATCATAGCAAAGATAAAAGAAATCAGTTATTAGAAATGAGTTATGAACACTTTTGTGTTTAGAAATGGGTTGGGAAAAAAACCTTCTTTCCATTAAACAGAAATTGGGGGATAAAGAGTTGCTAATAATTTAGAAGGGTTAATAATTCTTCAACTCCATATATACAGTTATTTTCCTCCCTGTAAATAATATGGGTCAGTTTAGGACCATGATCTGTTCACACTGCAAATCTGATACTGGCCACACTTATAACAGTGATTTATAAAAAAAAAATCTGATTTGAGCACTAAGCCTTGCAGTGTGAACATAGCCCTACTTTCTAAGGTAACTTCCCCCAACGCTGGCTGTTGGGAATGTTTTCATCCACTCTGGGGTGTTTATGAGTTTTAATTTGGCCACAATTTTTTTACCAAACTTTTTTACAACAGTTTTACCAAAGGGAAGTATTTTTGGTGATATCATATTTTGACACATACAGATAAAGTCAGAATTATTAGCCCCCCTTTGACTTTTCTTTCTTTTTTAAATATTTTCCAAATGACGTTTAACAGAGCAAGGAAATTTTCACTGTATATCTGATCATTATCTTTCTTCAGCATAAAGTCTTAATTGTTTTAATTCAGCAAGAATAAAAGCAGTTTTAATTAAAAAAAAAAAAAATTAAGGACAAAATTATTAGCCCCTTTAAGCTATTTTTTTCCAATAGTCTACAGAACAAAACATCGTTATACAAAAACCTGCCTAGTTAACCTAATTAACATAGTTAAGCCTATAAATGTCACTTTAAGCTGTATAGAAGTCTCTTGAAAAATATCCAGTCAAATATTATGTACTGTCATCATGAGTGTCTTTGATAAAATATATCAACCATTAGAGATGAGTTATTAAAACTATTATGTTTAGACATGTGCTGAAAAAATCTGCTCTATGTTAAGACTTTAACCATATTTTGAGAAAATGCTTTGAAAAAACAAACACAAATTTACCTGCCTTTCGTTTAGTTCATAACTGTTTTTGTCCTATTTACTTTAATTATAATGACTTTTTTTTTCAAAGCCATGACACCATAAAATCATGCATTCTTGATTGTTGCTGGTTTTCACTGTTGGAATAAGGACAAAATGCTATTTTTTATTTTTATCATCAGTTGCAGAGTAGCTGTTTGCACATTTATCTTAATATGTCAGAGAAACTCAAAATAAGCAGCTCAGTTTTCTGTGTATTTCTGCACAAACTATAATCTGCCTTTTTACTCCATAAAACTGCATACACAAGCCAAAAACTTTTTTTTTTTTTTTTTTTTTGTATACAGGCCTAATGCTGCCAACTGATGATCAACATTAAAAATACACATTTGACCTCTTCCCAATCAGGAATACCACCAAAATGAAGAATGCATGATTATGCTGGCATGGCTTTGCAATCAAAAATGTCATAAGGATGGAAGTCAAAGGGGGAAAAACATAAGAAAAGGGTAGTACATTTGAACAGTACACAAGGTTTAATCCAGATTTGGACATAACAATCATAAACAGTATGTATGGCGTAATGCATGAGACAGCAAGTTCCTCTATTTTCACTATGAAAAAAGGAAGTAATCAGCAGAGAAAGCAGCACTTTCTCTCCCATCTAAAACATCTATCCATAACACAAACTTCTCTCATAGTGGTGTATTAATGTGTGTAAGGGGTCAGATGAAGCCTGATTATGTACGGTTTCAACTGCGCTGTGCGGCCCAGAGGGAGCTGAGCTTCACAGAGAAGCTCCATCATTCAGCATCGAATCTGTGAGAACCGCTCATTTATCCAGCAGTTTTGGCACCGAGAAATCATACGGTTTTAGGCTGAAGGTGAGAGCGTAACCTCTGCTGTGGCTCCAGTCAAAGGAGAGAGAGGAGGAAAGCTCCACCGACTCATTTATAGGTCCAACTGGCAGATGAGTTGACATTTACTATGCTCAAAGCTCCCGTTAAAACCCCCGACATTATTATTTTTCTTCATCAACAAACAGTTGAGGCTATAAATAACTAAATGACTTTAAATTAAAGTCAAGGGTGAAGTCCCAGCAGCCGTTGGAGCAAAGGCATGGAGCCTAAAATGCTAAGTAGGTGATACATTTGAAAACTTTTTTATATACAGTTATCCAAACAGTTTTTAAGTACTTATTATTTCTATTTTCTTTTTTCATCTCTCAAACCACGAAAATATTTTAGTTGTGGCTTTAACTTTAACCAATATATATATATATATATATATATATATATATATATATATATATATATATATATATATATATATATATATATATATGTATATATGTGTGTGTGTATATATATATATATATATATATATATATATATATATATATATATATATATATATATATATATATATATACACACACATACACAAATATATATACATTTGAAAACTTTTTTTATATATAGTTATCCAAAGAGTTTTTAAGTACTTATTATTTCTATTTTCATCTCTCAAACCATGAAAATATTTTAGTTGTGGCTTTAACTTTAACCAATATGTATATATATATATATATATATATATATATATATATATATATATATATATATATATATATATATATATATATATATATATGTATGTATGTATGTATGTATATACATGTATGTGTATATATATATATATATATGTGCATATATATATACATACACAAATATGTATGTATATACATGTATGTGTATATATATATATATATATATATATATATATATATATATATATATATATATATATATATATATATATATATATTGGTTAAAGTTAAAGCCACAACTAAAATATTTTCATGGTTTGAGAGATGAAAAAAGAAAATATAAATAATAAGTACTTAAAAACTCTTTGGATATATATATGAAGGCAGTTCATTCAGCTGTGGCAACCTCAGATTAATAAAGGTACTAAGCCGAAAAGAAACTGAATGAGTAAATGAAATATGTAAATGTGTGTTTATCCATTATTAAATTGATTTATTTATTTTAAACTCTTGTTGGCGTGGGGTCCCTCCAGGTGCTCCAGTTTCCCCTACAGTCCAAAGACATGCAGAATGGGTGAAAAGGGTAAGCTAAATAGTCTGTAGTGTATGTGTGTATGTCCCGGTGTTCCAGATTGGGGGTAGAACATTGGGCTAACAGCTCACTACATAAAAACGATGTAACAAAACACCAATATGGTGCAGCTGAATATCAACTTTGATATACAAAAATGACCCTGGGAGTAAGTAAGTGAACCATAGATAGACAATACCAGTGTTGCCATCTCTGTCACGTGAAGAAGAATTTGATTCAAATTGTAATAAAATGTATGAATTTCACTGCTCTTTCTGTATTTTGATCAGAAACCTGCAGTCTTTGTGAGCATATAGTAAGAGACTTTCAGAAATATGAAAAAAAGAAGAAAAAAAAACTCACCATCCACAAAGTTTTAAACAGTAGTGTATAATCAGAAAATGAACCTCAAACAAACAAAAAAAGGAATAATAATAAGAAAAAAAAGTACAGGAAGAAATCAGCATTCCAGATAAAAGACAAAAGGGAATGGAAAGATCAAGCTGATGAGCAGAAGATCCCTCCAGGGGCCCTCAGTCACCACCAAAAGCATGAGCACAAGCGTGAAGGGACAAGGTGCCAACAGTGCTCTCTCACTTCCAGCTAAATTTGTTTTGAGTGAATGCCGGGCCCGCTGGAAGAGCTGTGGTTTTCGCGTCTGAGCCGTTTACACCCTGTGCACTTTGAGGCCAGGATGGGCAGAAGCTCACATTTGTGGCAGCTTTTCAGTTTATTCAAACACATGTCAGCCATTTTCTAAAAAACACCAGAGTGTTTCAACACCAGCTTATTTTTCAAAACCCAAAACGACAGACCACTTTTGTGTTGCAATTCTTGAAAATCTGAAATGAAGCAATGCAAAGTAAAGCTACACGGTCTAGTAGTGTCAATTTCCCTTAAAGCATTCAAACTCCTGACCGCGCTC